>NW_004524687.1:8502923-8505887 GCF_000260255.1 Octodon degus
AATAAATGAGATACATATTTATTGTTAATAAAACATTAATGGCAATATTGTGAAAATCAGGGCTGATAAGAGTTACATGAAATATAATGACTAGTCCCTTCCTAAGAACTAGCAAAGAACTCTTCAGAACACATACCCTAACAAGGATATTTCTGAAATGGAAGAGGATTCTGTTAATAATTATATACCAGGAAACAGGTGTAAATCATGAACTCTACCACATGTGTAGCCTACCACCAACACACTATGTTAAGATGATGCTGAGTTTATAGCTAACTGAGGATATTGCTAAATGATGTATCTTTTTATGTCTCCTATAGGAGACAGCATATTTGGAACTTACTAAAAATTGGAAATTCAAAATTTTGTTAAGATGAGCCTTTCAGTTCAGAAGGGGAAGGGACATGAATAGAACTGGTTAGGATCTTGGTACAATAGTCCAGGACTGATGGAAACCATAAGGTGAGTGGTGAGTTTTTCTCCCCAGTGCTAGGATCTAAACCAGGGCCTTGCACATGCTGGGCAAGCACTCTACCTCTAAGCAAACTCCGCAGCCCAAGGTGAGGCTTGCAGAAGCAAGAGAGCCCAAGAATCCTAAGGTGCTTTCCACTGACATGTAAACAAGTCTTCTGGAAACTCTCATAATCAATTCTGCCTGGACAAGAGTCCATGAGAACAGGGCATGGTAGTGCACGCCTGTAATCCCAGCACCCAGGAGGCTGAGGCTGGGGGATTGCTTCAATTTCAATTCCAACTTGGGCTACAAAGTAAGTTCAAAGTCAGCCTGAACTTTGATAGTGAAAGCCTATCTAAAAAAGATCAAAGGGCCAGAGAGAGAGAGCTCAGCAGCATAAGTGCCTGCCTGGCAAGTGCAGTCCTGAGTTCATTCCCCAACACAATAAATAAATAAATAAATAAATAAATAAATAAATAAATAAGACCCTCCCCCCCAAAAAAATTCCATGAGAATAGTAAAAGTGTGCTAATGAAGACAGAAAAGGCAATGTTACTGTGCTGATATAACCATGAAACTATATGGCGGATAGTTAGTTTCAGTGCTCAATGTCAAAGCTGTATGAAGAAAATGCAAATAACTTTTGTTCTCAGCCTCTCTATAAACGAATATAGAAACATGTATGAAGACCAAAAATTCACCTTTCTACATGATAACTCAGCAAAATGTACTTTGAGATTGGTACACATCATTGTATGTAAATTTTATATCAAACAAAAAACTACTAAGAAATATTAGACTACATTTAATGGTATGTATGCACACTGAAATACATTAGGTATAAGAGAACAGATGTTACAATTCACTTCAAAATTCACCAAGCAAACAGACTGATAAATGGGGAGAGAGATGGATAGGTAATGTGATAAAACAGTGCAGCAAAATATCTTGAGGGGCCTCACAGGGTATGAAACATAGCCTCACATATGAAAATTTTCACTTCTCAATGAAAATATGTTCTTTAGTATAATGGTAGCCAGATACATATCTCAGCGGCTGTCCTGGGACAATACAGGAAGCCATCTTTATGTTCAGCTTCTTAGTACAATGACAGCCAAAGTGTGTCCATGTGTGTCAAAGTGTATATGGGTGAGTTTTACCTACAGTAGGCATCATCTTACATTTTGTTTTTTATAATTTTTGTTTCATGTTTTTTTATTTTTCTTATACAATTAGCTAAATTAAGTACAATGTCACATGAAGATGAATATCAATGAAAATCCACTTTTACAACTTTGGCAGAACATTAAAAGTGAGTTACCAGGCAAGCTGGCTAATAATGATGACTTGGATCACACAAGCCAAAGAAGTCAGATATGGCAGGTAAAAAAAAAAAAAAATACAGAATGAACAACTGATTCAGATAAAGAAGAAAACAGTAATATGAACAAATATTTGACTAGTCAAAATGCTATAAAACAGTTGTGTATATCTTAACAATCCAATATAGGAAGTAGTTCAGAAAATGTTATTAGGATCTTTCCAGGAATGAAATCTATTGGATGGAATGCCAACACTATGATTCAGTGTTGGGACTTATTATGGTTGATATGCTATAAGATGTTGTGAAACACCCAAATAATTCAATGCAAGTCAAATGTTCAGTATGCACTGACAGTTGACAATCATACTCAAAAATGTATTTATTATGACAACTCCTATTGGAACTGAGTCAGGTGTGCTATAATCCCAGCACTGGGGAGGCACAGGCAGGAGAGTCACCAGAATTCCAAGGCTGCCCTGGACTACATAATAAGCTCAAGGCCAACCTGCACTGCATCGTGAGGCCCTTTCTCAAAAAAGCATCCATAGGATTGGTAGCAAGGATTTCTCATGGTAATCACAGGAATATTAGAAACTTACAGAAAAATATGAGTGTGGGCTTGAGGTTTGTAGAATAGCAATGACATGGGAATTTGGTTTCCTTCAAAATTGTCTATGGTGTAATAAAACCACCCACCAAGAAAGAAACCAAACTCAATAATCTGACTGCTATCTCCTCATTGTCTGAGAGCTTTGATTCAAACTGCCAAGGAATTTACCCACCATCTGAACACATGACTATTGATGAATGACTTGCAGCACTTTGTGGACACTGTAGATGTAGGCAGTATTTGCCAAATAAGCCTCCAAAATATGGTATAAAAATATATGTCCTACTAGATGCAAAGATGCATTACATTTTCAGTTTAGAAACTTACCCTGGAACTTAGTCACTAAGTCTTTATTTGTGCAGTAATAGACCAAATGATGTAGTTAAAATTATTCTCCTGGGGCTGGTGAGACATCTCAGTGGATTAAGTGCCTGCTTAGACAAGCGCAGGGACCAGGATTCGATTCCTGGCACCACATGCAGTGCCAGCCCTGCCCCAAGGTGCGCTGAGCCAGCCACCAAGTCCGGGTGTGGCGATACATGCTTACAATCCCAGCACCAGGGAGGCTGAAAACAG
>NW_004524687.1:8505987-8512321 GCF_000260255.1 Octodon degus
TTCCTATCACTGAAATTAATCATAATTGACATTTGACAATAGATTTACCAGTTGCCCACTGATGTCATATTTGCTAAGAGAGCACTAGTTGACCAGTGTAGGAACTATGCACAAAAACAAAGAAATTCCCTGTGAAATGTTGCAAGTTTGAAATAGAGCATTGTATAGTACAGTCCTTAGATTCCAGAGAAACATAACATTGGCCTTGCATGTGGCAAAGAAAAACAAAGTGACATCACTGATGTCAGCATTGCACTATAATGGCAAGACTGAGAGAGATACCTCCAAATAAATGAAGCCAGAATTGGTCACTTTTTACTACAAAACCAAAGGCAGAGTAGATGCTGATGATGTACACAACTGTGATGTCACTCAGCACAAAGCATTGGTCACTGCTTGTGTTTTACTCAGTCCTAAACATGTCTAACATAGATATTGCCATAGTTTACAAAGAACCTAAGTGAAAAATATCACAGGGAAATTTTCTTAGAGGATTGTTACTGGAACTAATAAAAGACCACTTACAGCAGAAGAACAGCAAAATGTTTCTGCCCAAGAAACTACACAAAACAAATTCTGGAGCAAATGGAACTGATAAGTAAACAAGTAGGTTCAACATCAAAAAGACTTGCTAGGACAATAGGAAAACAAAAATTATAACAATTGTGCCCTAAAAAGAGGGCAGAAAAACAAAACATATGTGCTATATGTATGTGTGTGAAACTGTGTTCCATGTGCACTATGTGTATTCTATCTGGAACGCACAGTGTATTGGCTGTGGAACATGCAGTTTTCATGTGATACTAGAAGCAAAGATTATTTCCGTAGACTTATGTTTGTATTTTCTTTTTAAATTTTTTATTTAAAAAAAGAAAAATGAATAATAAAAGTGGTACAAAATTTCAAAACAAGATTTAAGAGAGTATCAATGTTTAGTACAACATATATTATTATCTTCAAAGTAGTTGCTAAAAGGTTTATGCCTATATTGTTTGATCACTTTTTCATGCCTATATCTTGTTTGTATTTTTCTTGTAGTTTTTTGTAATCAGATTTTATCGGTACGTTATAGATATACATAGGGATCACATTCATCATAGAGAATCTGTACCTGTACATTATATAACTTCAAGTTTTTCTTCCCATTCTCCTACCCTCCCTTCAAACTCTCCTCCTCTCCCCATTTACAAAAGCTTTGTTTCCTTGTTTTTCTTTTGTTTTTACTTTTCCCTCTATTCCTCCCCCCTCTCCCTTGTTTCCTTTCCCACTTGAATATTTTCTTCCTATTTCACAATACCTATGATACCTTTGGCCCTTCTTTAAACTTCCAGTTTTTCACACAAGATAAACAATGTGATATTTACACATGGGTGTCCTATTTATTTCACTTAAATATAGTCTCAAGGTACATCCACTTACCTAAAATACCTCAAGTTTATCCTTCTATATGGCATTGCATAAAAATAATCTTCTTAGGGCTGGCCAATAGCTTAGCAGACTAAAGCGCCTCCTTAGGCAAAAGCACAGGGACCATGGTTCGATCCCTGGCACCACATACTGTGCCAGCCCTGGAGCGTGCTGAGACTGCAATTGAGACTGGGCATGGTGGCGTGCACCTATAATCCCAGGGGTTGGGAGGCTGAAAACAGAAGGATCACTACCCATCTGATCTGTGTAGTAAGACCCTGTAGACCCTGTACTAAATACATTTTTTAAAAATCTTCTTTATCATTCACCTTTGCAATTACAAACTGCTATATAAATGTGTGTATATAAATTGCTTGTGTGTGATGCTATTGATATTTTCCAAAAGATAACAAGAAGGAGAATAGCTTGGTCAGATGAAATCTCTAGTCTTAGTTTTCTGAGAAATCTCCACACTGATTTCCACAGTAGCTAAGTTAGTCTATACTCCCACTAAAAGTGCAGAAGGATTCCTTTTTTCCCTTCAGCCTGACTGGCATATGCTATTGGTTGACTTTTTATGATAACTATTCTTTCTGGAGTAAGATGGAATCTTAGCATTATCTTAATATGCAACTCTTAAGTGATCAGTGATGTTGAACATTTTTGTGTATTTATTTGCTGTTTGTACCTTTTTGGACAGAGTCTTTAAATTTGGAAGATCTAAATTTCTGAGTTCTTTGTATGTTCTCCATACTAATCTTTTGTCTGAGGAATAGCTGGCAAAAATACTTTCCCACACTGTAAGCTGTCTTTCTATTCTGTTAGTAGGTTTCTCTTTCAAAAATTGATTCTTTGTGACACTTTGTGATGCAATTGGGGTTTTGTTCATAAAGTCTTTACCTACACTGAGGTCTCCAAGAGATCTACCTATTCTATTTTTCATCAGATTTAATGTTTCTGTTCTAATATTCAGATCTTAGATCCATTTTGAATTTAGTTTAATGCATGGTGAAAGATCTAGGTCTCATTTTAATCTTCAGCATGTAGAGAGCCAGTTTCTCCAGTATGATTAATTAGAGAGGCTCTCTTTCTTCCAGTGAATGTGCTTGACACTTTGTCAGAGATAAGGTGTTTAGGTATGGCTGGAATTGTTTCTACATCTTCTAATCTGTTCTGTGAATCCTGGTGTCTGGTTTTTTGCCACTACCATGCTGGGTTTTTTTTTTTTTTTAATCTTTTATTTATCCATTTGGTATACAGTCTTGCTACACAGCTTGGACTCATAGTGATCCTCCTGTCTCAGCCTTCCCAGCACTGGTATTATGTATGGGCATGCACCACCATGCCTGGCTTTGATGGCCAGCATAGCGCACTCTGGGTTCTGGGGCTGGCATGTCCATATGGTATTGGGATTGAACCCAGGTCCTTGCACTTGCCAGGCAGGCACTTAGATCACTGAGCTATCTCTCCAATTCTACCATGATGTTTTTATGGCAGTTTTGCAGTATAATTTCTAGACTAGGATTGTGATGCCCCATACCTTGCCTTTATTGGCCAAAATTGCTTTTGCTAGTCTAAGTCTCTTCTGATTCTAAATAAATTTTATAATTCTTTTCTCCAATTCTGTGAGGTATACTCTTAGGATATGGGTTGAAATTGCATTAAATCTGTATAATAGTTTTGGAAGTATGACCATTTTTGCTATATTGTTTTTTTTCTACCAAAGAGCAAGAGATGTACTTCCACTTCCTTTTCATTCTTTCCTTTCTTTCTTTTTTTTTTTATGTATTTTAGTACAGGGTCTACAGGGTCTACAAGGTCTCACTACACAGATCAGACTCATAGTGATCCTCCTGTTTTTCAGCCATTCAAGCACTGGGATTACAGGCACACATCACCACACCCAGTCTCAATCACCATCTCAGCACTCCCCGGGGGCAGAGCCAGCACAACATGCCGAAGATAAAACCCCAGTCCCTGTGTCTGCCTAAGCAGATGCTTTAATCCGCTGAGCTATCTGGCCAGCCTTCTACTTCTGATATCCTCTTCAATTTCCTTTTTCAAAGTATTGTAGTTTTCAATGTAACAGTCTTTTACTTCTTTCATTAGATTGGTACCTAAGTATTCCATTTTTTAATGCTATTAAGAAGTGTTGTTTCCTTAATTTCTTCCTCGGTGTTTATTATTCATGTACAGGAAGACTACTGATTTTTGAATGTTGACTTTGTATCCAGCTGTGCTACTTAATTTGATTATTATATCTATCAGGTTTTTAGTGAAGTTTTGGGGGTCTTCTATGTACAGTATCATGTCATCTGAAAATAATAATAATTATACTTCTTCCTTTCCTATCATTATTCCTTTTATTTCTTTATCTTGTCTAATTGCTCTGGCTAAAGTTTCCAGGGCTATGTTGAGTAAGAGTTGATACAATGGACATCCTTCTCTTGTTTCTGATTTCACAGTAAAAGTTTTTGTACATTTAGTACAGTGTTGGCTGTTGATTTGTCATAGATGGCTTTTTATCAGATTGATATAAAGACCATCTATTCCAATTTTCTGTGGGGTTTTAATCATGAATAAGTGTTGGACTTTGTCTAAAGCTTTTTATGCATCTACTGAATGATCATAAGGTTTTTGTTCTTGGCTCTGTTAATATGGTGTATTATATTTGATTCCCATGTGCTGAACCATCCCTGGGATGAATCCCACTTGGTCATGGTGTATAATCTCCTTGAAGATTTGCTGAATTCCATTTTCCAATATCATATTTTTTTTTCTTTTTCTTTTTTTTGAACTGGGGATTGAACTCAGGCCCTTATGCTTGCCAGGAGAGCACTTTTTCTACTGAGCCATCTCCCCAGCCCCTAAAATTATATATATGGATAAAGGTCCTTTTTTTTTTTTTTTTTTTTTTGGCCAGCTCAGCCCACCTTAGAGGTGGGGCTAGTGCAGCATTTGGTGCCAGGGATCAAACTGCGATCCCTGCACTTTGCCTAAGCTTGCCTAAGCAGGCACTTTAGACTGCTGAACTATCTCGCTGGCCCTCTAATATCTTATTGAGGATTTCTGCATCTATGTTAATTAGGGATATTGGCTATAGTTCTTTTTCTTAGTTGGATTCTTTTCTGGTTTTGGTGTCAGAGTAATGCTTGCTTCCAGGAATGAATTTGAGAGTGTTGCTTTTCTTTCAATTACATTAAAGAGTTTGAGAAGTAGTGATGTTAGATCTTCTGTAAATTTATTCTAGAATTCAGCAGTGAATCCATCAGGACCAAAGTTTCTCTTTGTTGATAGATTTTCAATTATGTCTTCAATTTCATTGATGGATATTGATTTAGGATTTTTATATCTTCTTGACTCACCTTTGGTAATTCATATGTATCGAACCATCTGTTCATTTATTATACATTTTCCATCTTATGAGAATACACATTCTTTCCCCCACTCCCGCCAGTACCAGGGATTGAACTCAGGACCTTGTGCTTGCCAGGCAAGCACTTAAAGAACACACATTCTTAAATTACATATAGATGATCTACTGGATTTCTTCAAGGTCTATTGTGATTTCACCCTTTTCATTATTAACTATATAAATCTGAGTCTTCTTTCTTTCTTTCTTTTTCTTTCTTGATAAGATTAACTAAGCATTTATCAATTTTATTTAATCTTTAAAAGAAACAACTGCAATTCATTGATTCTTTCTATCACTGTTAGTCTCCATTTCTGCTCTGATCTTTGCAATTTCCTCCCTCATATGAGCTTTGGGCTTGGCCTGCTTTTTCCTTTTCTAAAAGCTTGAGTTTCAACATTAAATCTTTTATTTCAACTGGCTCTATTTTCCTGATACGGGTATTCACTGCTATAAATTTCCCTCACAGAACTGCTTTCATTGTGTTCTGTATGTTCCAGCGTGTTGGACAATTATTGTCATTTAATTGTAGAAACTGTCTAATTTCTTCTTCAATTTCATCTGTGACCAAGAAGGGTGTTATTTAAATTCTACATGTTTATAAACTTCTTGTGGTTTCTTTTGCCATTGATTTCTAATTTCATTGTACTATGGTTTGATAATATGTATGAAATAATTTCAATTCTTTTGCATTTACTTAAGCATATGCGATCAGCTAGTATGTGTCTATTTTGGAGAACAGCTCATGCACAGCTGAGAAAAATGGGTATTCTGATGTTGTGTCATTTGTAGACATCTACCATTTGTCCAAGAGTTTGGTTCAGTTCTAATATTTCATTGTTGATTTTCTGTGTAGTTGATCTATTTGTGACAGTAGGGTGTTGAGATCCCCAAGCATTCATAACTTCATGCCCTTTTCAGCAAGTATCTTAAGACAGGAGTGGTCTATGAAAAGGGCTCTATGATCAAGTGTTAGCTGAAAGAAACACTAAGTTCTTTTCTAACCTTAAGCTTTCTCAGAAGTCATGTTAAGTGTGGCCAAGTCACCTGGGAATACTACCTCAAGTGGTTAAAGCCTAGGTTAGTTTTTGTCACAGTCTTTTAAGTGAGGAAGGATGGAATGAAATAATCCACCATTTTCATAGGTTAGGATGGAGGCCCGGGCTAGAGGAGGGCTCCAAGGAATATGGATCAAGTTTCACCAAAGAGCGTAACTGCTGGCTTACCATACTAATCTTTCACTCTACCTTTCCATCTATCTGTGGTAATTTCTCCTTTCTCTTACTTAATGGAATATATTTACCTTATTTCTTTTACCCATCTTCTTTCCACCCACCAAAATTAAACTGTCTTAGAAGCAAATGAGACTGAAATACAGAGCTGCCCATTAAAATGAATGGCAGTAAAAGACCATACAGAAACAAAACCTTCAAAAATAAAGATGACAGCTTGTATTCTGTGCTGCTTTTCTTCCCCACATGATGCTTTGCCTTCAATTTTTTTTTTTTTTTTTTT
>NW_004524687.1:8512819-8525140 GCF_000260255.1 Octodon degus
AAGAGAGAGGCAAAACATTATTTGAAGGCCTAACCTAATTAATCAGATCCAGAGTTATCAATGAAATATGTTCAGTCCTTGAGAAATGTCTGTTCTAGCGCCATTGATAAAAAGGACAATAATTTAATTGTAATTCTTATCACCAGTTAAAAGGACAGAGAAGCAATTTTTAAGTAACCTATTTATTGGGGACAGCAAACAGGATCAAGGTTAAATGTACCAAAGTCAAAGTTAAATTTCAAACCTGTACAGTAAAATGAAACATACATAGCACAGGCTTCTCTGAGACGTGAGGGTCACAAGAGACACAAGGCCAAATTCAACAATGAGCGCAGCTTTCAGTGTAGTCTGCCTCCAATCACAGCTGGGCTCTCAGGCCAGTAACTGAACAGTGAGTACTCTGATGAGTATAAGCAAAAGCTTACATTCCCTAATGGCAAATATCGGTTTGGGAATTCTGGCTATAAAAGCACTCCTTTGATTCTTTTATTAATCTAAATAAAGTTATTAACTCTTATTAACTCTAATATGTCCTTAGCACTGCTTTCCACAGAACAGGCTGCAGACCCACAGAGAAAATGGCAAACAACAACACTCCTGTGCAACCCCTCCCTCTCTCCTGTAGCCTCTGCCTAATGTGCCATCTTCCCGGTCTTTTAAGCCCTCTCCAACACTGCTGTGACTTACACGTGGCTTATACCTCAGTGGTTCATGTGAACCCTAGGGTGGCAATGGGAGGGTAACTTTAAAAGGGCGCCCCAGTGGGAGTTCCTCAGTGTCATGGTGGTCCTCTCTTAAGAAGGGAAGGAATGCTGGTCTCCTGGAGTGAGTTCTTACAACCAGCTTCCTGTCTCCCTGAGCAATTTCTTCCACCCGAGCATGCACACATCAACCATGATGCCCCCCACCATTAGGTTCTTAGCAGCAGCTGAGCCAACAACACTTCCTATCTTAGGTTTGGGGCCTCCAACACTGTAAGTCAAGTAAGCTTTTCTTGTTTATAAAATTAGCCTGTCTTCGGTATGTTGCTATACTAATGAAAACCCAACTAATACAGATATTAACTTTCCTGTCTCAATTTTTATACCACGGAAGAAAAATTCCATGAATGATCTCTAACAACCACTAGTTTTATGACAATGTCAAGGTCCCTCCCCACTGGAAAAGAATTTGTCAAGAGAACTCCTAACTCCAATCTGACAATTAGATGCCAAGAACAGCTGATGCTGTGTGTCAGCAATTACACTAAAAGAAGCCAAGCAGCTACCTGACCAAGAAATGTGTGGGACAGAGGTAATAAATCATGTTGTGTATCCAAGCAACAACTGATCTGCAACCCAAGCTCTTCTGGAACATCGGTTCACCTGTTCCCTGCATGTGAGGTCTTCCTTTCACACTTCTTTCCTATTGGTGCAGCCACTCATCTTTAATACAATACTACACAAGAGAGGGATTCAAGAGGTGAAGCAGTTGTTCACCACTGGTTTTATAAAAAGACTATAAATAAACTGCACATATGGCAATGTGAACATAACAAACTTGATACATTTAGGGATTTGTTTCCATTAACTTCTAGCCCTGTGTGGGCAAGAGAAAGACAAAGAAATCTTCAAATGTCTAGTATCAATATTTAGAAAGAACAAACAGAAAAGAAATTTTTAAAAAATGGCAAGTCGGACATGGTAGTACAGGCCTGTAATCCCAGCACTCAGGGGCTGAGGTAGGAGGTCAGCCTGGGCTGCATAAGAAAGTGCAAGGCCAGCCTGGACTACATGGTGAGCCCCTGTCTCAAAAAAAATTAATTAATTAAATTAGAAATGGCAAAAGAAACAAGAAAAAATACACTTTATAATACTTTTTATTGATTCCAATACTTCAAAAGTAGGATTTTTGATCTAACAGGAGACATATCAATGAGACATATCCTTTTTGTACTAAGTATTCCTTTTTGTACTAAGCATTTTGCACTACAACATATCTCAACTGAGATAAGTCATATTTCAAGTGCTTGAGGAGCACGTGAGGCTAGCGGATACCAATTAGATGGCATGGGTCTACATTCAAAGTTATGAATAATCAACGTGCAACCAAAACCAAAACTCATTTCCTTGGTAAGTACATTAAATGCAGATAATATAATTCTATGAAAAAAAAAAACTTTTTTTAAATGTATGTTAAAACAAAGTCTACAACTGTGCCAGGAAAAATTTAATAACAAGAATCAGATGCTACATGCCCTGAGAAGCCAGGCAAGTCACTTCGATGTGCAGGAATCAGCCTGTTGCAAGACAACAGAGAGCTAGCCACTGTGCCAAACGGGAAAGTGCACACTTTGACGCCATTTAGTCAAATTAAAAGTCTGTGCAAACAGCATCTAGGTCATAAAAACATCTATAAATCAGATGTGGCCTGTTGGTTACCAGTTAGCAGCTTCTAAGTCAATACAATAAAAAATGGAAGCTTGTTTCGATCCCCGAGGTCAGGGGTTGTCGCCCTGGTTACACTGCCAAAAATATTTTCTCTTCCCAGTGATAGAGGTTTTTGTGGTGTAAATATGCTTCCACTGTCTGTTAGAAGTTCAGTCTTGAGGGCCGGCGAGATAGCTCAGCAAACTAAGTGCCTGCTTAGGCAAGTGCAGGAATTGGGTGGTTCCATCCCAGACACCATAGGCTGCTCTGGGCCCACCCATGGGCGCACTGAGCTGGCTACAAGGCCAGACTGGTGGCACTCACCTGTGATCACAGCACTGGGGAGGCTGAAAACTACAAGCCAAGCTGCATAGTGAAATGCTGTACCACATACATGTTTTAAAAAGGAAGAAGAAGTAGAAGCAGGAGCAGGAGGAGGAAGTAGAGGAGGAGAAGCAGAGGAAGAGGAAGAAGAGGAAGAGGAAGTAGTAGTAGTAGTTCAGGGCTGGCCAAATAGGTCAGTGGATTAAAGCACCTGCAAACAGGTGCAGGGGCCAGGTGTTCAATCCCGGGCCTGCCATGCCGGCCCCACTCTCGGGGTGCACTGAGACAGCAATTGAGACTGGGTATGGTGGTGCGTGACTATAATCCCAGCACTTGGGAGGCTGTAAACAGGAGAATCACTAGGAGTCTGAACTAGTAGTGAGACCCTGAACACTAGTAGTGAGACCCTGAACACCCTGTAGACCCTTCCCTAAAATACAGGGAAGAAAAAAAAAGATTAATATTTCAGAGTCCTGAGTTGAATCCTTAGTACCTCAAAAAAAAAAAAAAAGAAGAAGAAGAAGTTCAGTCTTTGGGATATGACAGAAGCAGGAAAACTGTCACAGACATTTTCCACCACAGTGTTACATGGCCACAAATGACATGAGCTTGACCTGGCCACTACTATGAATCCGGAAGCAGCTGGAGCACTGGCCACACTGTTCTAGCACTGCTGACTGGCCCAAAGATGCTCAGCCGTGGAGCTGTGCTATCCCAGGCAACCAGGATGCTGTGGCTCTATGCCAACACAGGGTCCTGTTAAAATTCCTCTGAGAACATGAGTCTTATTCCTTTCAAGCTCATGCCCCCTTGATTATCTCTTCTGCTTAGATGGCGTTACACCGAGTTAGGGCTTCAAAATATTAATTTTGCGGGGAGGGGAACCTAAGTCAATCTGGTAAGTCATGAGGCAAAGCTAGGAGAATTTACATAAATTTAATAAAGACAGAGATACATACACTGGGATGGAGGCTGGGAGGATGAAAAACCAGTGGCATAACAAGGTTTTCAGGCTTGGTAAGAACCTACCTCTTGTTATACCCTGTCAAACTGACTCCATTTTGTTGCCCTTCTAACCTCGCCAAGTTCCTGTTCTGTATGCCTCTACCCCTCCCAACCCCTCACCCCCTTATGACCCAAGTCTTATGATATCTGTTCCCCAATCCTTCTTGTCCTGCAGAACTCTGCGTGATTTCAGCACCCCCGCCCAATGGGCCCACTCGATGAACTCATGACCTCGTCAACTCAGCACCTCCACCCAACAAGATCACCCCATGAACTAATGACTCGCTGTACCCCATGATTGTTGATTCCAGCACAAGACCACCTAATGAACTAATGACCCTGCCACTTCTTCCTCTCCACCCCTTCCCTGTTTTTGTGGTTTTCAAGCTTAAATACTGTACCTTGTTAATGCTCAGCGCGCCTCTCTGCACCTTGCATAGAGACCGCCGCTGGGTACCAGCTAAAATAAAGCACTTCTTTTAACTTTTGGACTTGCCTCATTGTCATCTGATTTTTGAGCTACAACACCTCTCAGGAACCCATCCCTAAACTCCCAGTGCATCTCTGAACCTCCCGGTCCTGTCCAGGTTGATGGGAAGTCATGCAGAGACCAGTGGTACCAGAAACTGCTCAGTGCCACACCAATATTATTTATAATCTTTCTCAGTCAAGGCAGACATTTACTCTAAAAATTAAATGCTTATGGGTATGAAGTCTCCTTTGGCCCAGATGAGCCCAGTAGACCTAAAGTGGAATTAACCTGTGTATGTTTGTTTGTATTTTAAAAACATGAGTTTCACAATTGTTGGGAGGTAAGACATATGTTTGAAAAACAAAAAACACACAAATTTGCAGTGATGTAAAGCTGAGATATACACTGTCACCTTTAACTTCTAATATTTTGAATACTTTGGCCAGGTCTTAGTGGAGGTATCTGATATTTTTATTTAACTTCTATTGAAATGATAAATAAGCCACAGAAAGAATCAATGTGGACTAGGAAAAATACTCCAACTTTCAGTAAGACAGCATTCACGTAACACATACAATGAGCAAAATTTATTAAAAGCTTGCTGTGTGCCTGCCTCTTTCCTGAGAACAGCCATCCAGAGTTGAGTAAGCCATAGGAAGTACAGGAAAGAAGCAAGAAGAAGGAAAGAAGAAAGTGAGCTCCTGAGATACGAGAGCAAGGACAGCAAGTCCTAGGAGGCCCTGAAGCAGCCGTGCAGTGAGGCCCTTGAAAAGAAAGTCCTTGGGGCTGGAGAGATGGCTCAGTGGTCTAAAGCACCTACTTGGAACAAGCTTTGCAAAGCACAGGGACCGCGGTTCAATCCTCCAGCACCACATGCCAGCCAACCGCGCCCCCTGGTGGGCTGAGCTGGCCACACACACACACACACACACACACACACACACACACACTAAATGTTAAAATAAAAAAAAATATTTCACCTTTAAAAAAAAAAAAAAAAGAAAGTCCTTGCCAAGTGTTTACTGGCACAGAGCAGTGACGAGAGCAGACAGAGGGGTTTGCAGAGCTCATAGGACAGCATGACACGCTTAGAAAAATCTGGCCAGAGAAAAGTCAAAATTGCCTGGGCTATGCCTACCACATTTATGATTTGTCAATAAAATAGTTATAATAAAATAATAATTAATAATAAAATTGCTATTAATAGTAAAATATTTCAGCTGAAAAAAATAATAACAAATTGCTTTTATTTAAGATCTGCTCTAGGACTCCAGGATGCTTGCTGAGAAAATGTTAAATCCAGATGGGTCTTCTCACCTTGCTTCTGATTATGTACATATGTGTTAGCGACTAACTGGATGAAACTAGGTGTGGAAGGAAAAGGTGAGCTAGAAGCAGGAATGTATGCATTGGATCAGTGGGAGTTGAAGAAAAAAAATTTCTTTTTAGGATGTTGCAACTCATGAGGCAGTGAGGATATCCGAAAAGCTAAGGATTTGGAGGTAAGAAATCACCAGGGGAAAAGAGCTTCTGCCTTTGCTCACCTAATTGATTTGCTAGAAAGACAGGCACAGTAACCTTCCCAGGAGTCCAGCAGCTATGCGTGCCTCACTCTACATTCTGAGCAGCTGGCAAATGGCCACAAAGCTGGGGGACACCAGCGACAGGTCAAGAAAACAAATTCTGGGGCCTCTGAGATCAACGTTCCCCCCATTGTCTCATTCCCCAGAGCTCACATCTGGCATGCACAGCACAGCTGAAAACTAAATTATGGCTCTCGAGGAGGCCTTAAAGTGAAAATGGTGAAGAAGGATCCAGACTCAGCTGCAGGACCAATGGCACGAACAAGGTGCCCGCTAGGGGTCTGAGATCTCCGCTGTAGAAAAACAAGTTCTCTTATTTGTGAACAAACCCATGTAATAATAATTTCATCAACTCTTGCATAACCACTGGGGCCTTTTGTTGGTTGTTTACTTACTTTTGGTCTGCAAAATTTTTGCATTTTCAGGACAGTATCATGTATCAATAATCCAAGTCCTAAAACAGACAGGAAAAGCAAAAGGACAGAGTGGCTGGCTCAGTCTTGCTGCTGTCCAGCCCCTGCACCCCACCCCACCCCACCATCCTGGACGCTCATTGCTGTATAACCAGGACTAAGATTCTAACAGTCATGTAGGAGTAATGTTCTGCATTTAACACAGGCGTGGAAAGCAGTGATGTAGGCTGAGGGAAGGAACTTGGAGATGTGAGAAGTCTCTTACACTAGAGATTCCTAGGATTGGTGCAGGAAAGAGGCAGGCTTTCTGAAGCTTAGGAAGGCAGGATGAAGTCCTCAGGCCACAGTGCATTAGGAGGCAAATGGACCAAGCCACATGAGATGAATAAAGCAAGACATGGTCAGAGTTAGCCAAAACTGATCATCGCTTTGAGGGAAGAAACAATTCATCATGATGCATTTACTCTAAGAACTGTAATACATTTAAGTTAAGAGCTAAAAGCAACGTTGCATCCTAGATTGTATCCTAGAATCCAAAAAAAACCTTCATGGAAAAACTGGTGAATTCTGAATAATGACTGGAGTTTAGTTACAGTAATGTACGGTGTTGGTTTCTTAATTTTGACAAATGTACTACAGTAATATGTAAATTGATAACATTAGAGGAGGCTGGATAAAAGATATCAGGGGCTGTGTACCACCTTTGTAACTTTTCCATAAATCTAAAATTACCTCGAAATTTTAAAGTTTCTTTTTAAAAATTCACATCTGGCATTGTTAATGGTTAAATCACAGAGCTATCTGATAACTATCCCAAGGAACATTTACTCATTGTCTCCTAGGTTTAGCCGTCAACATTTTAAAGGGTTCTGGAAAATTTGTAATGGCATAAAACAACAATCATATTATTATAATAATCCCAGTAATCTGGTAAATTTCTCATCCTGACCGCGCCCACTAAAATTCTAACATCCTGTGGCAAACAGCAAAAATAGCCACAGTACTTCTCTCTCCTATATCCACACCTCTTCCCTATGCTCTGGAGATTGGTTACTCAATTATGTGAAGGAACCTACACTTCGAAGTGGTTAATGGTCAATTTTACATTATGTGTATTTTGCTATAATTTTTTGAAAGCTTGCTAATACACACATCTTACTCTCTATTCACATTTTTCTACTTCTTCATATCCAAACATGAGCTTACAGTCTGAAGATTTTGTCCTGAATTCCTGAGGTGAAATCTCAACTCAGATACCAGTTTCTAGTTTAAAATAGAAGAGGCAGGATCATACAAAAGACTCAAAGGCTGAGAGTAAGGTCTGTCTAAAAGATAGCTCTGAAAAGGAGTCATTTCATAAAGAGGACTTTGTACTAGTGATAAGGTTACCTACCAGAAGCAATTTAAAACACAGAAAAAAGTAGAAAATATGAAAACAAGATGCAACCCATAATTCCACCGAGTTGGAAGAAGTCAAACACCACCCATTTGAATGGTAGCAGTGGAAGTAACAAAAACAGATGAATAAGTCTCTTGACCAAATCCAAGCAGAGATAATTGAAGAGATGATGAACACAATGAAGAAAATGGTTAGTGAAATTAGATTAGATACAGATTTTTTAAAAATAGAAAACCTTAAGAAAGACGAAAGCTGTTACACAGAATTAATGCAATCAAACATCAATAGCATACTTCACAAAACTAGAAAAAACAATCCTAAAATTCATATGAAACAAGAAGAGACCCACAATAGCAAAAGCAATTTTCAGCAACAAAGGGTAAGGCAGGGGATCAGGCAGTCCCTGATTTGAAGTTATATTATGAGCTACCATGATAAAAAAAAAAAAAAAAAAACACCTTGGTATTAGAAACAAAAAAAGCCAGATTCAACAATCAATGGAACGCGATAGAAGATCCAGAAACAACCCCAAGCACACCCAGCTACCATAATGACAAATGGGCCTGTCTTGGTTACTCTTCTCTCATTGATGGGGCAAATACCCAACAGCCCCATCAACGAGAGAAGGAAAAAAAGGTTTATTTAGTTCACAGTTACTGGAGGTTTCAGTCTGTACTCAGCTGGTTCCAAGGCAGAGTGGCACATGGCACACAACAACCTTTCTTGGTGGCAGCAAAGAGCAGAGAGCAAAAAGAGGGGCAGCAGCTAAGCAAATATAGCTAGTCTCTCAACCCTCCTTACATTGTTATGAAAATCATCTGCCCCAGAGCACGGGAAGCATCCACACCCACAATAATCACAAACTCCAGAAGCTGCCCCATGATTGCATGAGGCTTTGATGGAGACGACTAGACACAAACCATAACAGGGCCAAACATCTTCACTGGAAGGAAGACAGCCTCCTTAATAAATGGTGTTGGGAAAACTGGCTTTCCACATGCTGAAAATTGAACCTAGACCCATATCTCCCACTATTCACTAAATTTAAATCAGAATAAATCAAAGATCTAAATATTAAGACAGAAACAATCTTCTGGAAGATAGGATAGTCAAAACTCGTAAAGCCATAGGTAAAGAATGTATTAATAAAACCCTAATCATACAGGAAATATTACAAAAAATCAACAACTAGGATCACATCTAAATAAACACTTTGGAACAGCAAAAGAAACAACCAGCACACTCAAGAGACAACCTACAGAACAGGGAAAAGTTTATGTCAGCTATTCCTGATAAAGGACTAATACCTAGAATATATAAGGAACTAAAAAAAGGAGGAAAAAAAAGACCTCCCAAATTTAAAGACCCAATCCAAAAATGGGCATCCAAAATGAATCTTCTCAGATGAAGTACAAGCAACAAATATAAATATATGTGAAAAAGTGCTCAACATCACTGGTGTTTCAAAAACTGCAAATGAAAACAACACTGAGATTACATCTCACTCCGGAAAGAACAGCTATCATCAAGAAATCAACCAATAACAAATCCCTTCCCTATAGGGAAACAGAACCCTTCTCTACTGTTAGTTGGAGTGTAAACTGGTTAACTAGGGGTTCCATTTGACCCAGTTGTCCCCTTGTACGTGTCTCCATGAAAGAGTTAAAAGTATCTTACTGTGGTGATATATGCACATTCGTGTTTACAGCAGAACAATTTATAATATTTAAATCTTGGAAACAGCCCAGATGGCCATCAACAAATGATTAGATAAAGAAAATTTGGCATTTATATATAATGCAATACTACTCTCCCATAAAGAATAAACTGAATCATTTAAACTGAATCATTTGTAGAAAAATGGGTGCACCATGAAACCTTAATTTTAAGTGAAATAAATAAAAGACAGGGGGCTGAGAGGATAGCTCAGTAGAACAGATGCCTGCCTGGCAAGCTCAAGGGCCTAAATTCAATCCCCAGTTCTACCAAAAAATAAATAAATAAATAAATAAATAAGAGGCAGGAGGTTAGATATCACACTGTTTCTCTGTATTTGTGAGGTAAGAAATCCTAAGGGTAACTAAACAAGAAGCAAAATGGATGATATTGGGAAGTAGAAAGAGCAAAGGGGGAGGGGCAAGGAAGAGAAATGAGATTTTTAAAAAATAAAGAATTGAAGGAAAAATAAAAGAAAGCGAGGAGGGGAAGAGTATTGAACAGAGGAGAGGAAGACAAGAGGAAAGAAACTTTAAGATAGATGATAGATAGATAGATAGATAGATAGATAGATAGATAGATAGATAGATAGATAGATTTGGGGGGTATTTTAGGGACAGGGCTACAGGGTGTTCAGGGTCTCACTACTAGATCGGACTTGTAGTGATCTGCCTGTTTACAGCCTCCCAAGAGCTGGGATTACAGGCCTGAGACACCTTGGCCAGTCTCAATTGCTTCCTCAGCACACTCCGGGGGCAGGTCCGGCATGGCAGGCCTGGGGATCAAACCACGGGCCCCTGAGCCTGCTTTGCAGGCGCTTTAATTCTCTGAGCTATTTGGGTGGCCCTTTTAAGAAATATTAGGCACAATACAAATTCCCTATAATGCACCTGAGCACCATCTATGGCAAATACGTACTAATAAAAAAAATTGATTAAAAAATATAAATAGGTTACTTACTATTGAAGTTTTCTTCATTTTTAGAAAACACTTCTTTAAAGGCTTTTAAAAAAAAAAAAATTAAAAAGCCTATGTCTTGAGTCCCACCTGGCCGCCTGAAAACTTCTCCTAACCCACAGGGCAATCTAGAGGTCCGCGTTCTAAACTGCACATCAGGAAATCACAGCGCTGGTGCTAGATGGTGTCCTAAGGATCATCGCTTCTGCCCACGTCTCGCAGGGTTAATGAGGACACTCGTAAGATGGGCTTTAGAAACTAAGTGTTAAGCAATCATCTCTTGCTATGGAAATAAATCGTTTTTCCTCATATTTTAAAGCTATATCAAATGGAGGAAGAGGAGGGAGAGGTGAAGTAGAAGAAAGAGAAAAAGCAGCTAGAGGATAGAAATACTGAAATACAACTAGGAACCAAAAGCTATTGCTCCAATTGGGCCAGTAAATGAAAATGGAGTTCTCTGAAATCAAGTGACTTAACAAAGATTAATAACTCCGTTTTTGGAGTCAGCTAGTTTTAAAGAGATTCCTGATCATCTCTTGTATTTTCAAATGGTCATGGACAGCTTATTTCACGTCTCTGAACCTCAATTTGCTCATCTGTAAATTAAAATACCTACCTCAGAGGACTGGTGTTAATGCTAAATGAAATTCTGCAGACAAGGTGCTCAGCGAGTGGCGGGGAACGGGGCCGACCCCTCAGTGCACGGTGCCATCTTCACTTTTACTAACGTGGCTGGCCTGGGGTAGGAAACGCACAGGAAAGAGCGACGGAACAGCTTTATCCAGGGGCATAAAAAGTAAAGAAAAGGAGTCCGTCAGAAGGTATTTTGTAACCTAAGCCTATTTAGGAATTTTGAGAGCTCACGTTTACCTCCATGCGTGTAAATTTCAGCACCCCATGCCTTCCTGACATCTGAGAGGTGTAACAAGTGGGTTACACTACAGTCCCTTCCCCAGAGAGACGGCCATGGTCCCCAGAACCTGACATAAAAATAGCATCACCTCCTTCGTCCTTGGAGAGAAATGAAAAACCTTCTAAGAAAATCTTTCCCCCCACAGTGGCTTTCTCCTCTTTCAACAGCCCCTTCCCAGGATCGCACAGCCTAGAAAATCTTTGGAGGAGCAGATCCAGGAAACAAAAGGACAGAAATTGCATAACCCCATACAACAGGGAACTCACTTGTACCTGTTTGCTTAGCACTGTCCCATGAAAATTTTAAACCCAGAACTTGAATATATGTGTTTCTTTGGGAATGAAATGTGGAAATCAAAGTGCCTCAACACTATAGGCTGCTGGCGTGTCATGCAAGTGATCCGGCATGAAACAATTCTTAGAAAACACCCTGCTGCAGCCCAATTCAGAAAGACACTACCTCTCGAAAGGATGGCAAACACTGCATTGTGAAATGAGCCTGTCAAGTGAATTGGGCCGCTCGCTCAGGGACAAAAAGGACATGGCTAGGCCAAATACTTTAGAACTCTAAATTACTATTCATCTATGGTAGTACGTGTGTGCATAATGCATGCACACGCATACATGCAAATACATATTTAATATTAATTTTACTTGGTTCCCAACATTATGACAGCATGGAGGGCGCATAAACAATGGAGTTCACCTTCCCTAGCATTAAGCTTGTTCACAAACACAGAAATTTCCTACCAAACGGAAGACCTTTTCAAAAGTAAAACTACCTACGAGGAGGACCACAACATCCTGCGTGCCAGGACGACGGGAAAGCGTTGCCCGGGTTTTAGGCGAAGTTGCCAGGCCACGTGGTGCACGCTTCCGCGTGGATCTGCTCGCCGCGGGCGAAGCGCTCCCCAGGTGCCGAGCCGCAGCTCGGGTCGCAGCGCCCGGGAGCAGGGCCGGTCCGCCGAGCGAGCGGAAGGGCCGCGTTGGTCCGCGGCTCCCGCGCGGCGCCGCTCCGCATGGAACAGTGCGGTTTCCTCCGGTTTGGACCTGGAGAAGCGCGGGGCATCCGGCGCTCCCGGCTGCCCTCCGCGCCCGGAGCCACACCACGACGAGCCCGGTGCGGACGCCC
>NW_004524687.1:8525370-8539404 GCF_000260255.1 Octodon degus
TCCGCCGCCCGTCCGCGCCCGAGCCGCCTCGCTCCGGCCCGCGGGGCGAGCGCTGGAACAGAAACGCAGCGACGACTGCTTTAATGTTTTTATTAATCCAACAGAAATACAGAATAAAGCCCAAGGCAAATACTGTGCTTTTTCAGCGTCCGACACGACAATCCGACCTGGCCGAGGCACCCAAGCATTTGTTACCAGAGATATAAGCAGGGCGGAAGAGGTGGAGGAGGAAGGAAGGAAGGAAACTACAGACAGGAATACAAGTTAGCTGCCCTTTTAGAAACCGAATGGCACCGAAGTTTTCTTTTGTTTTTTGTTTTTGTTTTTGTTTTACAAAGGCTAAAGGTTTTTAAA
This sequence comes from Octodon degus, assembly GCF_000260255.1. NCBI lineage: Eukaryota > Metazoa > Chordata > Mammalia > Rodentia > Octodontidae > Octodon > Octodon degus. The sequence goes on from NW_004524687.1 coordinate 8,525,725, forward strand.
ATTTCTACCCCAAATAACATATGACATTGTCTGCAGATACTGCCTAATACCACATTGTGGAATCAACATTCCACTAAATTAAGAGGCAGGACTTACTTTTTATGAGACCACTTAGCAGAACCTAATCCCCACAAAAAAAATTTGGTTTTTACAAACTCTTCGTTCATCTCTCTTAAGATGTTTTTGTTTTTGTTTTTCAGAAATATGGATTTCTGTGACATAGGAAAACCATTCATTTATTCACTTTTCAAGTCATTGCCTCTGCCAATATTCCAAAAAATGGAAATTAGTCAAAGCTTAGCAGAACCTCACATCAGTTCTGTTAATCTATGCTTTCAAAAAACTAAAACAGCTATGGTGACACACAAGATAATCTTAACATTCTAGGAAACTGAGACAAAAGGATCGCTGGTTCAAGGCCAGCCTGAACACTTTAACTTAGCAAGGCCTGTCTCAAAATTTTAAAAAGAAAATAAAGGCATGTAGCTCACTGCAAAGTCGCTGGGCTCAGTCACCAGTATTAATAAACTAATAATAATAAACTTTTTAGGCAACCCAGATGTTACCTCTGAAGGCAGTTACAAAGCAGAGATTAAGCAAACCATGTAAATCAAATGCAAAGATTACAATAAAGTTCAAAACTAGTAGTGTTCTATTTGGGGGGGGAAACTATTTCTTTCGAGCATTACGGTCATGAAGTAGGACATTTTTTATTTAGTTAATAAGAGTCCAGTTATATTTGAAGTATATATTAACTATCCTAAAAGGATTAATCAATTTGGTGAGGACACCTCCATAATAATGAAGTCCCTTTCCTGCATCCATGGTAAGACTGTGTCATCATAATCGCAATCAACTCTCTTCCCTCAGTTAATTCAAATAGAACATTTCTTTGGTACTTTCAGCTGATGGGATGGTAAATAATTTTTAGACTAAGAGTTGAAGTGGATTGATTAGAAGCAATTTTTCCTGTTTTGCACAATAAAAAGATGAACTGCATGGTTCGCCAAGGCAATTTACAGAGCAACCTCTCCTCTCTAATTGCTGCCGTACTAATGTAGTAGCAGCCGAATCCTAGGAAGTAGAGAAATCCATTTACCCAGCCATGACATTTAAGTAGCAAGCACAAGTAGTGGATTTTTCCATTACCCTTCATTTCAGCCCCGCTGCATTCCACCTGTGACCCTTATGCAATGAGGGCAATGCGCTTTCATACAATTTGGGGACTATAATAAAGGTCCACTTCAACATGTTTGAGAGCAGACTAAAAACATTTTTTAGAAAAGCATAATTAAGTCCATAACCAATTTCACTAATTCCTGATAATGTATCGGAAGACCAAATTATTTCTAAATGCTCTCATAAATGTACTTCTTACTGGAGGGGGGAGGTAGCATATTTCCTCTATTACAAATAACATGCTGTTTGTCACCAATAGTCTCAACCTGGAATAGTACTCTACTTTGTGTCAGACTTTCAGTCAACAAAAAAGTAGACAAGTTCACCAGAAACATCATAAGCTCCATTGCTGTAGATTTTACTAGAAAAGAGAGGGGGAAAACATCTTCAAACAGAATTCACAATACACATCAAAGAAGAAAAAAAAATTGTAACTTTATTGTTTACAAATCTCCTAGGACATTTGAGTCTCAGCCAGAGCATCCCTAGGTAAATTCTCATCAACTTCCTAGAGATGTATCTTTTTTATCACTCTCCTTCTTGGTGTAGAGAACAGTACTGGAATGGAGGAGAGGATCCATATGCATCTGTTACATAGAAGGATGAACGTCTACAGGGTCCTAGGGCTTGAGACACAGGGAAGGGGGACCACAGCAATATTTTTGAATTAAGTAAAGTAACTTTTGTTTTCAATACCAAAACAAAATTCAGAGAATTTCAAATGTTAACTTTGGATTGAAATGCCTTCAATAATTCATAAACATTGCATTGGAAGCTGAAACATTCACTGAACTCAGAAGCTGATTGCTCAAAAAGGCTTGGATGTTGCATCTTCAGGCTCAACCCTGTCCAGAGCCACAAAGACCAGCAGATGGTCCTTAGTGAATGCATTATCTGACTTCAGTGTTTTCTCTCTCTTCATGTTTGCTGTTTGCTTACATTGTTTTGACAGATTTACCTGTTAAAGTTCTTCCTGGCTTCTTTTTCTGGGAAGCACAAAATAGTGGATGACACCAGTGCAGTGGGAAGGCCAGAGGCCCCAGGGGTCCAGGCATAGGAGGCCGTGGCGGCTTCCACGGAGGCTTCAGCAGTGGCCTTCCAAGTCGCAGGCATGGCAAAGGCCAGGCCCAAGCCAAGGCCATGGGGCTCGCAGTGGTAAGGCCAAGGACAAAGAGCGGATTCTTGTCACCAAGCTGGGCCCTCTGGTCAAAGACATGAAGATCAAGTCCCTGGAGGAAATTTACCTCTTTTCCTTACCCATCGAGGAATCCAAGATTATTGACTTTTTCCTGGGCACATCTCTCAAGGATGAAGTTCTGAAGATCATGCCTGTACAGAGGCAAACATGTGCTGGCCAGCAGACCAGGTTCAAGGCATTTGTCGCCATGGGGGACTACAATGGTCATGTTGGCCTGGATGTAAAGTGTTCCAAGGAAGTAGTCACTGCCAATTGTGAGTCCATCATCCTGGCCAAGCTCTCCATTGCCCCCATGAGGAAAGGCTACTGGGGAAACAAGATCCGCAAGCCCCACACTGTTCCTTGCAAGGTGACAAGCCGCTGTGGCTCTGTGTTGGTGCATCTTATCCCTGTCCCCTGAGGCACTGGCATTGTCTCAGCCACTGTGCCCAAGAAGCTGCTGCTGATGGCTGCTACTGATGACTGCTACACCTCTGCTAGGTGCTGCACTGCTACTTTGGGCAACTTTGTTAAGGCCACCTTTGATGCCATCTCCAACACCTACAGCTATCTGAACCCTGACCTCTGGAAAGAGACTGTGTTCACCAAGTCTCCCTATCAGGAATTCACCAACCATCTTGTGAAAACCCACACCAGAGTCTCTGTACAGAGGACTCAAGCTCCAGCAGTAGCTACAACATAAAGGGTTATTACACAAGAAAAATAAAATGAATTAAGTCTTTGAAAAAGAAAACAAAAGTTCTTGCTGGTATACATTTAATAGGCTCAATATTAAAACCATCAAGTGGAAAGTTAGAGAGAAAAATCTCAAATTTCCTTCTTAAGGATAGCACTCTGACCGAATAATACACTCAACAATATTCTTGGTGGTTTAACTAGTATATTTAAAAAGCAATTATGTGTGCCAGTCTTAGGCTGAAAAAAAATCTTAAAACAGCATAACTCAACTCAAGCATTAAGCCCCTTCTTGACCTAGTAGCAATTTGAACTTGCATGAATTCAATTCTGTGTATTGTTTCTGCAAAGTAATTTCTACACAGAGTAGAAGTGTATGCCTAGGCAGATTCACATTACTGTTGGCTCAGCATCCCCCCATTCAAAAACAAATCTGCTCATAATTGACTCTAACAGTACTGAGTAACTACCAATGACCTCACCAGCTCAGAAAATGTGGTACATATATACCATGAGACAATATCCAATCCTAAAAAAGAATTAAACTTTGTCATTTACAGGACTAGGAGTGGAAGTGGAGATCACTGGGTTAAGTGAAATAAGCACAGAAAGGCATGTACCACACAGTTTCAATCATTTGAGGAATCTAAAAAGTTGATCTCCTAGAAGATGAGGGAAGAATGGCGGGGAACCGAGAGAGGAGGAATAAGGGAGAAATGGGAATCTTGTTACAGTTAGAGAGGAACAAGCAGTTTTGTGTCATGCACAGGGCTGGCCATAGACAACAAATATGGCCATACATTTCAAAACCCCAGGAGCAATTTTGAAAATTTCATCATTAAAAAATGATAACAGGGCCCAGGAAGATAGCTCAGTAGAATAAGCACTTGCCTGGTAAGCTCAAGGTCCTGAGTTCAGTCCTGGGTACCACAGAAAAATAATAAAAAAAATAATAATAATAATAATAATGATAACCATCTGAGTAAAAGTATGTCTAATCTATAATGCCTAACCTTACATGTATACATGTAACAAAATGTCATACTCACCCATTAATACTTGTTTTTGTTTTTATGTATCAGTTAAAAGTAAATTTCATTTAAAGTCTGAAAAAAAATTCACTATAGAAAATATTACTGTTAGCCACTAAGAATTAAAACCTAGGTGTTATTGAACGTGTATTAACAACAGAGCAGAGGGCGTGGCAACAGGCCGGATAATCAGGGGTTGGTAATGAACTTGCACTGAGGAATTCTGCTCCAAGGTGGCACATAAACTGAGATCAATCATGCCAGAGGCCCCCAACAGGGTCAAACGTCATGAAGTTCTCAGTCACAAACTGTAGGAGTGGAGTAGCAGCTAAGCCCAGGATGTTGGACAGTCAGGAAAAGCCAGCTGTCACCTGGACAGCCAAACTCTTTCTATCTTATGGCTCATGAAAGACATTCAGGGTCACAACTGGCAGCAGCCTTTAGCAGGGGATGACACAAAGCAAGGAGATGAGGTAGTCAGATACACCTAGGGACAAAGGACAAACACGCTTCTGGGCAGGCTCATAACCTGTTACTCATGCAAAGCACAATGTGTGCTTTCTTCTGAAGGATTTAAAAGTGGCTTTGCCAATGCCCATGACACTTCACGTGAGCCTTCATCTGTACAGGAGGCAGCTAAGAGTGAAACAAAGCTTGGCCTTCACTGTTGCATCCTTCATTACCTTAGCACTTTGTTGATAGGTATATTACTCCTTTCAGAAAAGATGACAATTAGCCCTAACTATGTCCAGCCTGTCTCAGCACCTTCCAAGACAGAGGACACCAAGTAACCTGAGGAATAAATGAGAAGAGCCATTAGATGTTCACATGTGAATTTAGCCGAGTATCCAACCCAGATAGGTCACCCACGAATGATCGGTCTCTGTTGTTACATATAGCAAATGCTACACTGCATGAAGAGCTGGAATCTTCATTAGGCATTAAAAAGCACAAGGCTTCCAGTTTGGAGTCACAGTTATGTTATTCGTGTTCCTCCAAATCTTTATCAGACTATGGCCAGGTAAAAAAAATAAATAAATGACTGAAGATTGAGTCTCCAGTTTCTCAAAATTTTTTCTTTCCTTTTAGCTTCTTCCCATATCCAACTATTTCCAGATTCTAGAAGCAGTTTGTTGTACACTCTAAAAAATGTTTATTTCCGTACATGTCTAAATCAACCATAATTGGTAAAGTAAGCTTCTGGGTGACAATCAGAATGTACATTCCAACACTGAACAGTTTCAAATTATTCAGTGGTCTAGGTCTCTTCTACAGACAACTGAAAAATAACTATGTGGAATACCAGTGCCAACAATCAGGAACTGAAATGTTTATATTGTCCCTTCAAACAATACTAATGCCTATTCCTTGAAGAAAAAGTCACAGCACATAAAATACTCATAATTACCTTAAATTGGGTCATTCCATTCCCACTGATAAATTATTAAATCTACGTGTGCTGATTCTACTAAAGTGTGGTTGCTTGGATTTCCTTTCCAGATCAGATGATAAGCAACTTAGACTTTAAAGGAAATGTCAACTTTGCATGTGAAAACAAAGACAGAGGGCAAGATCAAACACCTAGGGTGGAGGAACAGTAGAAGAGGAAGGAGAAGGTGAAGTCTAGGTGGCACTTAGGACAAATGTTGGCTCTAATCCTCGGTACCCTGGCTTGGGGAGTAGCAGGCTATTCACCCTGCATCCTCTTGCAGTAGCTGTGCCTGGCTCGTGAAGAACAAACAGTGAAATCCAGGGACTGTACATTCAAGAAAGGTAAGTACTAGAAGTCCAGATCACAGCAGCGTTATTGCTTGAATGGCCCTGACATCCTTGTTCAGGGACAATTCTATGATAATTATTCATGAAGCAGAACCTATATCACTACTCCTGAGTGTTTCACCCCCTCGGACTTTGACTCGCATCTTTGTCTGTGTCCAGTACCAAGGATAGAGGGAGCTTGCTGCAGCTGCTGGAGGGGGGATGGGTAGGAAAGTAAAAAAGAAGGGAATTCTGTCACTCTTTAAATCAGGAACAGAGCTCCAGCTTTGTTCTTTCCATTGCACATTATCTTACCAAGTTCGAAAAAACGGCTGTATTTCAGTCAGTGCTGTGGAAACGTACCGTGCTCTCGCTCAGCAATGTTTCATGCACATGAAGAGGACATCTATTTTTAAGTGCTCAGTCACATAAATTAGTGTGAGCCCCAGACATTAATTCTGAAGGAAAATTAGATTGGATCTAAATAATTAAGGACAAGTGGAGAAACATTTTAATAAAACTTCGTAATTTGCCTCACAGTTCCTTGAGCCATTAGTGCTTGCTCTTAGCAGGCGCATCGTGACCAGGCGGCTGGTATCAGTTAATAACCCGACCACGTGTGGGGCCTTTTTACCCAGCTAAAAGCTGAGTGTACTGCTGAGCTACTTTCATTCATCTTCCCTGATCTGAACTACTCCTTCATGCTATACGTCATTCTCTACATTTTTATGTAAATGAGATACCAAAAAATGATAATAAACACATTTGTGCAGCTACAGCTCACAGAAAATTACCCTAGTTTTTTTGTTTTGTTTTGTTTTTATGAATTTAGTACAAGGTCTACAGGGTCTCACCATGTAGTTTAGACTCAGTGATTCTCCTGTTTTCTCAGCCTCCCAGGTGCTGGGATTATAGGCATGCACCACCATGCTCAGTCTCAATCGCTGTCTCAGCACACCCCAGGGGCAGGACTGGCTTGCTGCGCTCTGCCTAAGCAGGCTCTTTAGTCCGCTGAGCTATCTGGCCAGCCCTACCCTAGTTATTATTGAATATGTATTGTGTACCTTCCATTGAAAAGTAAATCTGCCAATGTAATCACTGGATATTAGTGGCTAATGTTATGTAAATTATCTTGGTATTAATTCAAAATGAATAAAAATTTTGATAAGGATACTTTTTTCTAAGATGAAGCCATTGTTTTATGTACTATATGCAAAGTCCTTGTCAATTCTGTTCACAATATAAACATAAAAGAGAGTGACTCCTAAAGTTACAAGGGAAAGAAAGGTTAAAAATAAATGCTAAGGCAACTGAGACTTTTGAATATTTGTTATTCTACATTTTACATATGGGTAATAAATTTTAACTATTTTACTGAGAAAGGGAGCTCTGGGAGGGTCACTTGTTAGATCTCTGGATCCATTTCCCTGAATTTTTTTTTTTTAAACTGGGAATTGAACTCATGACCTCACACTTGCTAGGCAGGCACTGTGCCACTGAGCTATATCCCCGGCCCTGCCTTGAAATTATTAAGAAATATTTAACTCATTAAACCTGAACTATGAGGAGAAGACTGAAACACTTCACATAATTTAATGCAGCCTGAAAAGAATTAACTGCCTATTTACAAAATACCTCTGAATAAGGTGGTAGTAACAAATAAATCTCTGCTGCTGCTGCCTTGCTTACCTAAAAAGACAGTTCCCTGAGTGTGTATCAACCCAAAGTGATTTTCACCTCTTTCCTGAAACTAATAGAGTTGGTTATTTATGGGGGGTACCTATTTTAAATTATATATAAACATTATCTTCATTATTTTTTACATGGTAGACCTTGTAGCACACGCTTTTTGGTGTACTTAAAGAATCTTACTTAATTTTTCAAAAGCAATATATTCACATGGCACAAGAGACAAACAAGATATAAAAGTATTGTCTCAGTTACTCTTCTCTCGTGGCTGGGACAAATACCCTGACACCCAAAATGAAGGCAGGAAAGGTGTACTTAGCTCACAGTTACTGGAGGTTTCAGTCCATACTAGGCTGGCTCCAAGGCAGCTTGGCACATGGCACATGGCAGAAAGCAACCTTTCATGGTGGCGGCAAAGAGCAGAGAGCAAATTGGAGGAGTAGCAACAACAATGGCTACAGAGAGCAAGTCTGTCTCTCCGTCTCTCTTATGTTACATTCAGGCTGTCTGCCCCAGGCTGGGTGTAGCACTCACACCCATAAGCCCAGAAGTACTCAGACGCATAATCCCAGCCTTGAATCATGAATTAATCACAAACTGTAGACCTGCGCCTCAGTGACTGCATGAGGCTTTGGAGAGACAAATACACACAAACCATAGCAAGTATGTAGTGAAAAATGTCATAAAGGGGAAGAGTTTGCTAACCTGAGCCTCTCTGTGCCTTGATTATACACTCTCAGGCAGAAAAAAAAATTAGAAATGTATATTTGCAATTTTGTGCTAAGGAAGGGTTTTTCTTAAATCAAAATTGAAAATAATCAAACTTCAGCAGACTTGCTTGAAAAAATTAATTTTTTTAATTAACTACAAAAGATATCATAAACAAAGTTTAAAAGACTAATGATAACTAAAAAATATTTATAACATAAAAATCAAAAGGTTACTATTCCGAAAAAGTAATATTCTAGAATATAAAAGATACATCCACCCAAGACATATATAAAAAATGCTCACTGTTAATAGGAATCAGTAAACTATATGTTGAAGCAATAAGCACAGCAGATAGCATTTTTTCACCCATCTGATACATATATGTATAATGGCTCAAACTTAATAGAATTTTATTTCTTGTTCACAAAACAATAAAATGTGTATAGATATATATTATTTTGTTTTTGCAGTACTGGGGATTGAACAAAGGACCTTTGCACTGAGCTACTTCCTCAGTCCTTTATTTAACTTTTTATTTTAAGGCATATTGTCACTGAGTTGCCAAGTTGCCGAAGTGAAATTCCAACTTGCAATTCTCCTGCCTCAGACTCTGAGAGTACTGATGTTACAGGTATTTGTTCCCACACCATTTTAAATATGCTAAAGGATTTAAATTATCCAACAGGAGCCGGGGAGATGGCTCAGTAGAATAAGTGCTTGCTTGGCAAACACAAGGGCCTGAGTTCAATCCACGGTTCCACAAAAATAAAAATAAAAATAAAAATGAATTATCCAACAATGCTACCAATGTTTCCATATATGTGCACAGTGAAATACAAAGGTCTGATGCTGTACCACTTATGATAACAAAAAATTGGAAGCAATACAAGTGTCTACAAATAAAAGAATGGCTAAAAAAATTCTAATACATCAGTGAACTAGAATACATACAGCAATTTTTTAAGTACATATAGATTCATAACCTAGAAAATTCTCCAAATGTAAACATAAGTAAAAAAAATAAGTTATAAAATAGTATACACATTATGATCTCAATACCATATGTAATTTCTATACACTCTTTATTTATTTATTTTTTTAAATTGTTGGTACCAGCGGTTGAACTCAGGATCTTGTGCTTGCCAGGTAGGTGCTTATTCCACTGAGTTAGCTCCCCAGCCATTGTAATTTCTATTCAAACATTTAATTGCAAATGTGTAGAAAATTAAATGTCAAAGAAGACACACGAAACTGATGGATTCACTGTTTTTGTCACACAAGAAATTTAACTGTGTGACACTTAAGGGGAGAATGGGGATATTTTTATGTGGGGATATTTTTTTTATATGATCTATAGCTTTTGATTTTTACAGAAGCATATTACATACAGCTTTATGTGTTCCTTGAGAGTTTGGTTGGAGGTTCTAGCAAGGGAGCGCAGCGACTCATATACCCTTGACCAAGGAACGGTCCTCCTCTATCGGGGATGCTCATCCTTTCAAACTGAGCACACAGCTTTGGGAGGGACACACATAGAGCTTTGAGGGAGGAAGGAAACACACGCCTAGCCAGCCAGATGCGCCAAATCAACCCTGGCAATCAAGGGGGTGACAGATGTCACAGCCAGATCGCCCTCACATCCTATGTTCAAACATTTTAGAAAGTGCTAGATAAAATAAATTGCAAGTCTCAGTTCTCTCATTTCTGGGGCAAATACCCAACACAGAGAGTGAAAGAAAGAAGGCTTTATTTAGCTTAATGTCAGTGGAGGTTTCGGTCAGTACTCAGCTGGCTCCAAGGCAGAGTGGCACATGGCAGAGAACAACTGTTATGGCTGTGGCAAACAGGAAAAAGAGCAAAGGGAGTGGCAGCAGCTCAGGTAGCTAGCTAGCCTCTCTCCCCTCCTTACATTGTAATGTAGAGTATCTGCCCCAGGGCACTCACACCCATAATCCCGGCACTGGAGCAAGAATCAATCACAAACTACAGAAGCCACGCATGACTGCATGAGGCTTTGGGGGGACAACTAGACACAAACCATAACACTGCATAAAGAATATTCAAACAACAAAAAGAAGACTAGAAAAAATACTGGTAACATAAATACTAAAGGGCCAGGGAGATGGCTCAGTGGAATAAGTGCTTCCCTGGCAAGCGCAAGGGCCTGACTTCAATCCCCACTTCCGAAAAAATAAATAAATAAATAAATAAATAAATAAATAAATAAATAAATACTAAAAATTGGAATAATATTTTTCATATGCAAAAATTATCAATATATCAATTTTTTAAAAAATACTAAATCCATTATTTGATAACTAGCGTGGCAGGAAAACTCCAGGTGACTGGCTCCTCCCCCTACATTTCATGACCAGCAGTGATCAGGGGACTTCCAGGCTCACACAACAGGAACCTAACAAGATCTATATATTGAAAATTACAGGGCCAGTGAGATAGCTCAGTGGAATAAAGCACTTGGCTTAGGCAAGCTTAGACAAGCACACGGACCACAGTTAAATCCCTGGCACCACTCCTAAGGAAGGCTAAGCCAGCCAGAGTCTGGAAGGAGTGGAACATGCCTGTAATCCCAGTGCTGGGGAGGCTGAAAACAAGAGAATCACCATGAGTCCAAGCTGTGTAGTGAAACCCTGTAACAAACAAATGCATTTTAAAAAAGAAGAAGAAAATTACAGTACTCTTTAAAAGGAGATGAAGAAGATATCAGAAAATGGAAAGATATCTCTTGCTTATGGATAGGAAGTACCTACACTGTGAAAATGGCCATAATTCCAAAACTGTTATGCAAATTTAATGAAATCACAATCAAAACACCATTAGGATACCTCACAGAACTAGAGAAAACATTCCTAAAATTCATTTGGAAACAGAAAAGACCTAGAATAGCAAACGCAGTCCTGGCCAACAAAGGCAATGGAGGAAATATCATAATCTCTGAAATGAAACTATAGTAAAAAACTACTGTGATAAAATCAGCATGGTACTGGCTAAAAAGACCAAACCTCAGGATCATTTGACAGCATTCAACATCCATATATCATTAAAACTCCACAGAAAATTAGAATAGATGGTCTTTACCTCAATCTGATAAAAGCCATCTATGACGAACTAACAGCCAACATCATACTAAATGGATAAAAACAAAGCTTTCACTCTAAAATCAAGAATAAGATAAGGATGCTCATTATCACTACTCTTATTCAATATATTTCTGGAAACATTAGCCAGGACAATTAGGCAAGAGAGAGAAATAAAAGGAATAAGAATCGGAAAGGAAGGATTTAAATTATCATTATTTGCAGATGTCATGATTTGCTACATGAAAAACAGAAAAACTACAGATTCCTAGAATTAATAAACAAATTCAGTAGTGTAGCAGGATACAAAATGAGCACCCAAAAATCAATACCATTCCTATATGAAGATGACAAACTCACTGAGACACAAATTAGGGAAACAACATCCTTCACAATAGCATCCCCCAAAATGAAATACTCAGGAACTAATCTAACAAAGGAAATAAAAAATCTATACAATGGGGGCTGGTGAGATGGCTCAGTGGTCTAAAGCACCTACTTAGAACAAGCTCAGCAAAGCACAGGGACCGCGGTTCAATCCCCAGCACCACATGCCAGCCAGCGCCGCCCCCTGGTGGGCTGAGCTGGCCACACACACACACACACACACACAAATAAATAAATAAATAAATAAATAAATAAATAAATAAAATCTATACAATGAAAATTACAATACTGTGAGAAAAGAGATTGAAGAGGATTTCAGAAAATGGAGAGACATTTCTTGCTCATGCATAGAAAGAACCAATACTGTGCAAATGACCATACTTCCAAAGTTGATACATGCATTTAATGCAATCCAAATCAAAATACTATCAGCATACTTCACACAACTAGAGAAAACATTTCTAGATTTCATTTGGAATCAGAAAAGACTTAGAATAGCAACAAAGGAAAGGCATGAGGCATCACAATCTGTGACTTGAAATTAAATTACAAAGCTACTGTGATAAAATCAGCATGGTACTGGCAAAATAAACAGACTTGTAGGTCAGTAGAACAAATTAGAAGATGCAGACACAACTATGAACACACTTAGCCACCTTACTTTGACAAAGAGGTCAAATATGTCCACTGGAAGAAAGATAACCTCTTTAACAAATGGTGCCAGAAAAACTGACTTTCCACATGTTGAAAGCTAAAATTGGACAATGTCCATCACCATGAACTAAAGTCAAAATAATTTAAAATTTAAGTATTAAAACAGAAACACTAAATCTACTGGAAGAGAAAGAAGGTAGATTTCTTGAAGACGTAGGGGTAGGCGGAGAGTTCATAAACAAAAACCAAACTGCATGGGAAATACTTCAAAAACTCAACAACTGGGGTCTCATCCTACTGAAAATTTCTTGCACATCAAAAGAAATCACTGACAGAGTGAAAAGAAAACCCACAAATTAGGAAAAAGCCAACAGTCTCAGATAAAGGACTTCTTTATAAAATAGATAGTTTAAAAAAAATCAGGTCCCCAATATTCAAAAACCTAATCCAAAAATTGGCATCTGAGATGAATATACACTTCTCAGATGAAGAGATAGAAATAGAAAATAAATATTAAAAAAAAATATTCAACAGCATTGGTTGTTCAAAAAATGAAAATTAAAACACTAAGATTCCACCTCACCCCCAGAAAGAATGGCTATCATAAAGCAAACAACTTAGAACAAATGCTAGATTGATCCCTGGTACCACCTCAGAAAAAAAATGCTAGAGAGTCTGTAGTGTAAAAGGAACCCTTCTCCTCCCTTAGTGGGTGTGGTGGTCAACACATTGTGCTAACTTGGCTGGATCACCTAGTGGCCATGGGGATCCCACCCTGTGGGGTAGGGAAAGCCAGCCCTAGGGCATGGAGTGGTCTGCCCTAGGGCAGGGAGGGGCCACTCCAGAGTGAGTCACCACAAAAAGGTATATAAAGAGGTTGAGGAAGGATTCTGCTTTCCACTTCTTTGAGGGAAGAAGGAACTTCAGTCTTCAAAGTCAGCTTGGACTTCATCTCCTGGCCTTCAGCACAGACTCTTTAGCCTCTGGCTTGATTCCATCAGTTTACCATCACAGATTCTTCAGCCTTTCATTGCAGACCCATCGGCCAACTGATACAGACTTGCATGGAACACTGCAGTGAGCTTCAGGCCTTGGGACTGAATACTTCAGTCTAGGGTGTGCAGACACCCTCTGCACACTTCCTCATCTGACTCTGAGGCTGACCATCACAAGCCAGTCTTGTAATTTCTTTTTTTTGTTTGTTTGTTTTTTTTGTTTTTTTTTTTGTTTTTTCAAAGTTTTATTGACAAACAGATAGCAATGAGACAGTTTCAAATCAAATTGGAAGTACAGTTTCAACAAA
>NW_004524687.1:8540339-8541304 GCF_000260255.1 Octodon degus
AAAAAAAAAAAAAAACGCTTCTTATAAGTGTTTTAATTTTTTATCCTAGATATAGGTTTTTACTGGACTATTAGTAAAAATTATTTTGTTTCTGGAAAAAAAAAAAACCTTGAAAATATCATACCACAGTGATATATGTGCACCCAAGTTTAGAGGAGTACAATTTGTCTATACCTAAATATTGGAAACTACTCAAATGCCCATCAACTGAGGAATGGATAAAAACAATGTGTTATTTTTATGCAATGGAGTATTACTCAGCTTTAAAGATAAACTAAAGATTTTTATCAGTAAATGGATACAACTAGAAGCTATACTCATAAGTGAAATAATCAGACCCATGGTGTATAAACATCACATTGTCTCCCTAGTGTAAGAACCTGAAAGAGTAAATACAATTTGAAAGATACAATAGATATAATAAAAGGGAAAGAAACTAGACATAAACAATAATTCAGATGAGGAAAGGAGAAAATAAAAATGGAATGGGGAAAAATCATGTATGCACTTACACAGGATAGCTAAAGTGATTGTACTATTAATTTATACTGGTTTATTGAAGAGAGCAATTAATGGTTAAAATTTTTATTTTAACCAATTTTATTTCTTTTTTATGTGTTTGGTACAGGATCTACAGGGTCTCACTACACAGATTGGACTCACAGTGATCCTCCTGTTTTCAGCCTCCCAACACCCTGGGATTACAGGTGCATGCCACTATGCCCAATCTCAATCATCATTTCAGCACACCCCAGGGGCAGAGCTGACACAACAGGCCAGGGATCAAACCCTGGACCCCTACATCTGTCTAAGCCAGTGCTTTAATCTACTGAACTATCTGGCTGGCCCTTAACCAATTTTAGATGTTGGTAATTTTATTGGTAATTTTACCAATTTTATATCTGGTAATCTGAGCTTTGAAGATAACATGTTCAATATAACAACCATTATTGAATTCCTATCAT
>NW_004524687.1:8541719-8542904 GCF_000260255.1 Octodon degus
CTAGGGTTCAAGGTTCCATTTTAACCAGCTGTCCTCACCTTCTGAGTATCTTTCCAGAGGAATTAAAAATATCATACCACAGCAATATATGTGCACTTATGCTTATAGCAGCACAATTTGTAATAGCTGGATCTTAGCAACAACCCAAATGCCCATCATCAACCAAGGAATGGATAAAAAAGATATGGTATTTTTATTCCATGAAGTATATTCAGCCATAAAGAAGGATGCAACTTGAGACAATACTTATAAATGAAATAAATCAGACTCACATGTGTAAATAGCCACTGTCTCCCTGGAGTGAGAAATTGAAAGAGTAAATAATATATAAAATGTACAATAGATACAGTGAAATGGGAAGAAATTATTTAAAGGGAAAAAGAAATTATAATGAGGAAAATAGGAAAGAAGAGGAAAAAGAATAAAATGCAAAGTAAATATACTCTTAGAGTCTCTTAGTTTATTAAAGAGAAAGGTTGATGCTAATAACAATTGGAGAAATTTTTATGCCCATATCATACTCTGAGTGATTAACTTGAAGATGATAATACCTAAGGCATTAATTCTTGTTATTCTATTATTGTATTATTGAATTGTTTTACCTTTTTTCATAAAATAATAAAAATCAAATACATTTAAAAAAGAGAAAATGAACCCAATACAAAAGTCTATAAGAGGCATCTCGCTGCTCCAGCCTGCGGGGCACGTTCCATCCTTCGAACCCGCGACCAGCAAAGGAAAAAAGCCTACATATTTTCTTGCCCCATACATTCCTGGAGGCGAGCAAAACAAGTTAATTTTGGCCATGAGGGAAATCGTGCACATCCAGGCCAGTCAGTATGGCAACCAGATCGGTGCTAAGTTTTGGGAGGTGATCAGCGATGAGCATGGCATCTACCCCACCGGCACGTACCACGGGGACAGTGACCTGCAGCTGGACCGCATTTCCGTGTACTACAATGAAGCCACAGGTGGCAAATACATTTCTCGTGCTATTTTGGTGGATCTAGAACCTAGAACCATGGACTCTGTTCGATCTGGTCCTTTTGGCCAGATCTTCAGACCAGACAATTTTGTTTTTGGTCAGTCAGGGGCAGGCAACAACTGGGCCAAGGGCCACTACACAGAGGGGGCCGAGCTGGTGGACTCTGTCTTGGATGTGGTGCGGAAGGAGGCCGAGAGCTG
>NW_004524687.1:8543004-8543435 GCF_000260255.1 Octodon degus
CATGAACACCTTCAGCGTGGTGCCCTCGCCCAAGGTATCCGACACCGTGGTTGAGCCCTACAACGCCACCCTCTCTGTCCATCAGCTGGTGGAGAACACAGTGAGACATACTGCATCGACAAGAGGCCCTGTATGACATCTGCTTCCGCACCCTCAAGCTGACCACACCCACCTATGGGGACCTCAACCACCTGGTCTCAGCCACCATGAGCGGAGTCACTACCTGCCTCCGCTTTCCTGGCCAGCTCAATGCCGACTTGCGCAAGCTGGCAGTGAACATGGTGCCCTTTCCACGCCTGCACTTCTTCATGCCAGGGTTTGCCCCTCTCACCAGCCGTGGCAGCCAGCAGTACCGTGCCCTGACCGTGCCTGAGCTCACCCAGCAGGTCTTTGATGCCAAGAACATGATGGCTGCCTGCGACCCGCGCCAC
>NW_004524687.1:8544220-8559902 GCF_000260255.1 Octodon degus
AGGGTGGGGCTTCCCAGGTGGGGGCTGTTGGGAAAGGGGAGTCCAGGCTTTCCCGCTCATCTCCAGGCATTTCTACACTCCGCTTCATGGGACAGTAAACAGTATTAGCTTCACAAGGCCCAGAGCGAGCCTCTCCCTTCACAGGGTAGCTGCCACTGTCCCAGGTGCATGCCCGCCCGCCTCTGTGTTCTGGTCACTGCCCAGGACAGGAGATGCCCTCTTTGCAGTATGTCATCTCTTGCTATCGCCTCACCCTTGACTTTGTCCTGTCCTATACTTGGATTTCTATTTTGTGTTGAACTTAACTGCTTTTTTTCATATTGAAAAGAGACATTGCCCCAAGAGCCAAAAATAAATGGGAATTCAAAAAAAAAAAACAAAAACAAAAACAAAAGTCTATAAGAGATTTCGAAGAAAATACTGAGCATGTAGCTTAGTGCTAGAGCATACGCTTAGATGGGCTTAACACCCAACACCAAAAAGAAAAGTAAAAGAAAAATTAATGAAAGAAAAAATACTAATATCAAATATGAAGAACATTCAGCCTCATGAATGATAAGAATGGCTGCTCGGGTCAAAGCATTGGAAAGTACCTAAATGAAGCTCTTGAAAGGATGAGAAGACAGCAAGGACTCATGGGAGCCAATGTCAACTTGGGGACATCAGTGGATTTAGAAAGAGGTTCTTCCAAGAACTCAGGATTTATGAAGAAAGAGGAGAAAGGAAGCAGCCAGGAGCTTCTACAAAGGATCT
Source organism: Octodon degus (assembly GCF_000260255.1). NCBI lineage: Eukaryota > Metazoa > Chordata > Mammalia > Rodentia > Octodontidae > Octodon > Octodon degus. The sequence continues at coordinate 8,544,974 of NW_004524687.1, forward strand.
TTTTCAGGGAACCTCCCTATCCTGAGGAAGAATGAGGAAAGGCAAAGAAAATCCACTCCTGTGGTGCATTTTAAGATAGTCGCTGCAGTCCTTGGGAGAAAGCCGAGGGGAATTTCGTGCTTTTGGCGAGGGGAGAACTTCTGAGCAGACTTGGACATTCATGGAAAGGATGTCATGCTGTTGCCAGTCTTCGTTAAATCACTGATCAATCCTTTGCAGAAGCACATTTTAAAAATATATTATTTCTGTTGTTCACATCTGCCTTGCTCTACTGAGGCTATCACCACACCAAGTGGGAGAAGTAAAAGAACAGCTGCATGCATCTCTTAAGGTGGAACCCTGCTAGACACTGGTTTTATCAAAAAGATCAATTTTTAGTGTTATGAGAGAGAAATAAAGCCCAATTAAAAGGAACTATTTAGGCTGCCTATTTAAATGCAAACTGAACCACCACATTTACATGTGTCAATTGAAGTCCCTCCAAGAATTTTCCTGAAATATAAGCATTTGCTCATGTGAACTTCTGTGCTTTAAAGCAAGAAATTCACAAGTAAAACTTGTTCTAAATTCCATAATAGTTGCTAAAAAAAAGTAGATTATTATTATCTCTGATAAAACTTGATTTGAGGCCAGACGTAGTGGTGCACACCTGTATGCCAGTCCTTAGGAGGCTAAAGCAGGGATACATAGTGACTTAAGGCCAGCTTGCATTACACTGAGACCCTGTCTCAAAAACAAAACAAAACAAAAAATCTTGACTTGAGGGACTAAATCTTGACTTCATTCTAAATTCTTCAGCATGAAGAACACAATTTATCAGCTCATGAAGGGTCAAGACATTTAATCCCAGAGGCCACCCATAACTCTCAGCCTGATTCTACCCTACTAGACTGAAGAACCAAGATAAGAAGTGATGGTTTGACATCCTCAACACGATCTAACAATAACAAAGATTTAGCATCTGCCCAGTCCCCACAATACACCTCAGGCATTTCTTCTTCAGATAATATCAGTTCACCTCCACAATTACCCAGAAAAGGAAGTGGGTAAACATTATGCTGTTTTGAAGATAACAAAACAAACTCAGAGCAGTAACAAGGGACTCAGTTTCACATGTTGTAAATTAAAGAGTCAAAGCCAAGTGAGTGTCATTTCACAATCTGTAGCCCTAATCACTCTTCTAAGATGACTTGCCTATGCAAGTCCAGGTCCATTGGGGTATCCCTGTCATGTACACTTACCTTCTGGGTGTGGTGGCATATGTCTGTCATCCTCAGCATCCTGACAGGCTAAGCAAGAGGATCCAAGTTCCAGCTCAGGCTGGACAATTTAGCAAGACTATGTCTCAGAAAGTAAGTGAAACACTGATAACGGGACTTAAAATGAAGAATGTGGGCTTCAAAAGAGTTTTATAGGTTTTTCTTGTATAATGGGGCCTTGTCAATGGAGTGATATTTTGTAGAAGAAAAGAATAGTGCCAACTAACCCTGGTTTGAAACCCAACCTAATGACCAGCATCATGTCACTTGCCTGCCCTGTCCTTTGAGCCAGTCTATCTTCTCTTTTAATCAGGGAAAGACTTCATGTTATTATACAAAAATGGCCTATAAGTGACCTTACAAGGTATATGAGAAAGAATGACAGGATTCTGGGAATGTCTGTCTACCAACATCCATCCATTGCTTTATTCTCCCCAATAATTCCTCACAGCCAGATGCAGTGGTACATGCTTATAATTTCAGCCAGTTGGGAGGCTGAGGCAAAATCATGAGTTTGAAGCCAATCTTGGCAGCATAATAAGACATTACCACAAAAAAGGTTTCTTCTATGAGCACACTGACCCCAGTAATTCCTTTAACGGATAATTAAAACATTATTCCATGGTTATAAAGTAGAATGATAGTAGAAAGGATATGGGGTAAAGGAAGCAAATTAAATTTGTTTTTTAAATTAAAAAAAAAAAGGGCAAGCCAGATAGCTCAGGGGATTAAAGCGCCTGCTTAGGCAGACACAGGGGCCAGGGTTCATTCCTGGCATGCCAGGCCAGCCCCGCCCCCAAGGCACGCTGAGACTGGGCATGGTGGCACATGCCTTTAATCCCAGTGCTTGGGAGGCTGAAAACAGGAGGATCACTATGAGTCCAATCTATATAGTGAGACCCTGCAGACCCTGTACTAAATACATTAAAAAAAAAGAATTTGCTCTTTAAAAACACTGTACCTGATAATATCAGATCTTCCTATAGTAAGATTTTACTTTGAGCCAAGACAGAGGGTTAGAAAAAATGACACAAAAGGCCTGCCACCTTTACCAAGGGTGTAATAGATATTGCTGATGGAGCTCAGAATGATTTCCCTCTGAAATCGGGCATTACAACCCTCTCAACACAACCCTCTAAACATAGTTGAAGCATGTGATTGGACTTGATTTACCCATTCCAGGAGTAAAAGAATGCAGGCACCCTTTGGTACAACGTGTCACAGAGTCATGGGGAAGAGCAAAGGCTGTGGAAAGGAAAGGCTGGGTTACCCAGGATGCATTTAGCCAACTTCTCCATTTTGCCTGAGATCTTTTGATAACACAAGATTCACAATAGTCTCCCAGAAAGCATCAGCAGCAGGTATTGGTAGGATTGGAAATGTAGCAGAGGGAGGGCAAGTGCTGCCTCCTTTCTGGTTTCTTCTCTAACACCTTAGTCTTCTATGACCTTATAGTGGAGTTGATGGGTTATAAGGATTTCATACATTTACAACCAAGAATGCTATGACAATAAATGATCTGCCCTGGAACCTCATAGATGGAATGAAAGAGTTAATATGAGAGTTCCAGTTCTCACATTAGATAAAAATGTACAAGCTCAGACCACTCTGTCTCACACACACACAGTAGATACAAAACTGGAAAAAGGGCCTAGAGCAGCTATGAGGACTATGGAAAGTAAATAATAGCAGGCAGACTGGGAAGGAAGACCAGAATTTGAAGGACTGAAAAAGCAGTAAGGGTACAAGGAAATGAGCACCTGTTGTCCCACAGGTGTCTGTCAGTCTTTGTCCAGAAGGAGGCCAAATCCCACAAGTGGGACATGGAAGTGAACAGAGACGATTCCAGGGAAAGCCCTGTGGGGATGAAACTAAAGACCCTAATACTCAGGCAGAGTGGGAGAAGTCCCCCACTTTTTTCTCTTTTAAAATCATGCTCTATCCTGTCCCATCCCCCCAGGAGCCTCCTGTTGGTGGTAGTGAGGGGAAAATGGTGCTCCCTAAGGATAACAACAGCAGGGACCAGGCGCTTAGAACTTGGAGAGATGAAAGCTTCCTTCTGGCATAAGAGAAGCTGTGCTTCCGAGAGGACAGAGAAGTTCCTGCTCCTGCCTCCTTTCTGGCCTCCACCCCTCTCCCCTCGAGCCGCTTGGCCCAAGATGTGAGTGCAATTACGAGAATTATGTGGCAGATGGTGATATAAAATAAAGGTGGGGTCAAGGAAGTAGACAGAACCAGAAAGGAGCCATATAAAAGCTGGGGACTGCTGGGCTCAGTTCCATCCCAAATTATTACCCATGCAGTGTACACAGATTTGAACATCTCAAGCCTACGGAGTTAGTCTTTTACTACACACATTAGAAGTGGTAAGATGTTTATTCTAAGCAGAATGTAACAAGTTATATAGATGTATTGTGACCCATATAACTATTACAAAGAAACATGCGAAAGTAAATTAGAAGTGTTGCAAAATCCGAAAATTTTTGAGCACCAGCTTGATAGAAAAACTGAAAATTTCTACTCCTGAGCTCATGTGACAAGTCACAGTCAAGATGCAGGTACACTGAAAATATTGTGTGCACTTATACTCAGACTGTAGTCCATACTAGTAGCCTCATCATTCCTAATAGGTTTTTGTTGTTGTTGTTGTTGTTGTTGTTGTTGTTGTTGTTGTTGTTTCTTTTGGCAGAACCGGGGATTGAACTCAGGCCTTTGCACTTGCCAGGGAAGTGCTTATTCCATTGAGCCATCTCTTCAGCCCCATATACTCAGGCTGTATGTGTAAGGAATACATTTAAAATAAATTAATTTCATGTTTAATTTTAGGTTTCATCCTAACATATCTCAGTGTATATATCCAAATATTCTGAACTAAAAAAAAAAAAAAAATCTGAAATACTTCTAGAAATAAGCATTTTTTGATAAGGAATTCAACAGTACTCTTAATCTTTTTTTGTACTACACACAAAAAAATCTCCTAGCGTGCCACACTAACCCCAGCCCCAGGGTGCACTAAGCCAGCCACAGAGTCCAGACATGGTGGCCCTCACCTGTAATCCCAGCACTGGGGTGGCTGAAAACAGGAGGATCACTACAAGTCCAAGCTACATAGTGAGACCCTGTACCAAATACATAAACGATAAAAAGAAAACACTCAAACTTATACAAAAACTATAAAGACAATGGATAATTTAAAAACAATAACAAAATTTGTTCAAACAGTCCTTAAACGATCAGGTGCAGTAATGCATACCTATAATCCCAGAACTCTGGGGAGCTAAGGTAGATCACAAGTTTGGGTCCAGGCTGGGTAATTTAGAGAGACCCTGTCTCAAAATATATTTTTTTAAAAAAGCATAAAAATGACTAGCTTTGTAACTCAGTGCAGAGGCCCTGGGTTCAATCTCTCATTCTTCAATACACAGATTGACAAATAAAATAAGAACTCTAAGAAAAAAGCTGATGGAAAAGAAAGAAAGAAAGAAAGAAAGAAAGAAAGAAAGAAAGAAAGAAAGAAAGGAAGGAAGAAAGAAAGAAAGAAAGAAAGGAAGGAAGGAAGGAAGAAAGAAAGAAAGAAAGAAAGAAAGAAAGAAAGAAAGAAAGAAGCCGAAAGCACAAATAAAAATCAGGAGGAAAAACCACAACACAAATAATAAAATGACAGACCTACATATAAATATATCAAAAATTAAATACTAAATTAATTGCAAATGTCCTGAATACATCAACCAGAATGGATAGAAACAGATTTAGAAATTAATAAAATATGAAATAATAGGCTGCCTGTATGAAGTTCAGTTCAACTATAATATAGACCATTTAAAGTACAATAATGGAATGGATATGCCATGCAAACACTAATCAAATGAAAGCTGATAAGACTATGTTAACAGTCAAAGTAAATCTTAGCAAAAATAAAATTATCAGGAATAAAGACTGAAGCAACTAATGAAGAAGTAGATTCATTCAAAACTATACCTGAAGACTTCTATACTCCTCTTTCATGTGTTTGTTTGTGCTTGGTACCAGAAATCAAACTCAGGCCTTGTGCTTACCAGATAAGTGCTGCTCTTCTAAGGTATATCTCGGCTCTTCCTCTTTCATTAATCAATAAAACTAGTAGATAGAAAATCAACAAGTGCACAGAATTTAAAAATACCAACTAAGTCAACCAAGTAAATCTAACTGAAATTTATAGACTGTTGCCTTCAAGAACAGACTGTTCATTCCTTTTAAATATTTATGAAACATTCTCCAAGACTATATAGTGGTTCATAAAACAAGCTTTAATGTTTCAAGCATTTGAATCATGCTAAATTCACTAATTACAATGGAATTAACTTTGTTTAGTGAAATTTTGTTGTTTTTTTGTTTTGTTTTGTTTTGTTTTGTCTACAGGGTGTTCAGGGTCTCACTACTAGATTGGACTAGTAGTGATCGGCCTGTTTACAGCCTCCCAAGAGCTGGGACTACAGGGATATACCAGCACGCCCAACCTCAACTGCCATCTCAGTGCACCCTGGGGGGCGGGGCCAGCAAGGCAGGCCCAGGGATGGAACCCCCAACCCATACATCTGCTTGTAGGTGCTTTAATCCACTGAGCTAATTGGCCGGCCCTTAGTGAAATTTTGAATTGTTTCTAATGCTGTTTTTTCTATTACCATTTTGTATTTTTTTAAAAAAAAACTGGAATGAAGATAGAAATCAGTAACAGAAAGATAACTGGAAAATCTATAACACTTGAAAATTAGACAATACACTTTAAATAGTTCATGGGTAACAGAGTCATTACCAACAGAAATTAGAAAATGTTTTCGATGGAATGAAAATAAAAGCACATCATTTCAAAATTGTGAGATGAAATTAAAGCATTACCTGTAGGCAGCTTAAAGTTCTAAATGCTCAGATTGGTAAAGTCTTCAATTATAACCCAAGATTGCACCTGGAACAAAATTAATCCAATGCAAGTAGAAGGAAGAAGATAATAAAGATAAAAGCAGCAACCAGCAAAATTGAAAACAGAAAAACATTAGAGGAAAATCAATGAAACAGTAGTTTTTTGAAAAGATCAATAAAATCTATGTGTCTAACAACACCAACAAAGATCAATAAATTAGATAAGCAAGACTAGCAACAGAGAAGTCCAAAATTACAAATGTCAGGGGGAAAAAAGGTGATAATTATTTCAGATTCTGTAGAAATTAAAGAATAATAAAAAGACTTACAAACAATTTGCACACATAGATTCAACAGCTCAAATGGAACAGAGAACTCCCCCTCTCTTTTTTTTTTTGGAACCGGGGATTGAACTCAGGTCCTTGAGCTTTCCAGGCAAGTGCTTATCCTACTGAGCTATCTCTCCAGCCCCCAAAAAACCCTTTTGCCAAAGCTACAAACTACCAAAATTCCCTCAAGGTAAAGTAGATAACCTGTAAATGAATTAGAACTTGAAATTGTTTTGTAAAAAAGAAGCCTTCCGGCTCAGAGATTTTCCCTGATGAATTCTACCAAAAAATTATAGAGTTTAATGTAAATACTACATAGTATAAATTCTTTAACTTTTTCTAGAAATTAGAAGAGGGATTATTTTTGAACTCATCTTATGACACTAGTACCACTATAATACTAAAACCAGGTAAAGACACTGCAATAAAATAATAGACCTTGTAAATATTTTAACAGTAGTGAACAAAATATTAGCAAGCTATATCCAGCAATATGTAAAAAATAACATACTAATTCAATACACAAAAATCAGTCAATGTGATCCAAATTACAAAATGAAAAAAAAAACATGATCCTATCAAATTATGCAAAAAGTCACTTGACAAAAATTCAATAAAATTAATTCCATTCAAATTAATTCATGAGAAAAATTCTTAGCAAACTAAGGTAAAATGATACTTCCTCAACCTGATAAAAAGTATTTTAATGGCCAAACTGCATTCCCCTAAATTCATATGAGGCTCTAATTTCTAGTACCTCAGAATGTAACTGTATTTTTAGAGAAGGCTTTAAGAAGTCATTAAGCTAATGAGGCCATTAGAGTTGGCCCTCAGGAAAAAATTGATGGATAGCCTTAAGATGAGGACATTTGGGTTCATGAAGAGGCACTGGGGATGGTCTCACACAAAGACCCTGTGAGGACACCATGAGAAACAGCCATCTACAAGCCAGGAGAGAGGCTTCTGGGTTCCGAAAAAAAAAAAAAAAAAAAATTACTGCTCAACAGCTATGAGCAGTAAATTTGTTACTTAAGCCATTCAGTCTGTGGTATGCTAGTATGGCAACCCTACCCCACTAAGGCAAGCACAAAGCATCTACAGCTAACCTTACCCTTACAGGAGAAAGCCTGAGCGCTTTGCCCTCTAAGATCAGACCAAGGCAAGAGTGCTAGCTGTCTTACTCACTCTAGTGCAAAAAAGTGATCTAACAAGGCAATCCATTCCGTAGACGTCTCATCCCTTCCTTCTGATACCCTGAACAACTACCCACACACACACACACACACACACACACACACACACACACACACACACGGGCACACATACACGGGCACACACACATGCACACATAATCACACTAGTTTTCTTCAATTCTTGGTTAAAACACTTTTGCCTAAATTATCAGGATCATTGCCTTAATTTACTCTGAGTATACAGAGGAAATCTTGGGCATAAGAGAAGGTGCTAGGGAGTCAAATTAGCAACAAAAATATAAGTCCGCACAAAAGAAAATTTAAAGAGAAAAAAAGAATTCCAGGGTGCTTAAACATATATAAACATTACAGCGTACACAGCCCTACCGTGTTGTAAGGATCAGGATACATCTGACAGAGCTTTCGAACTCCATTATGTTTTCTGCTCATAATACAATACATATACTTTAATTAGAGGGAAATAAAACAATTAAAAGGCATAAAGCTTCTCAAAAACCTCAATTTGCAGTAGTTATATGAGGGGTTTTTTCTCCCCACATATAATGCATCTGAGCAATTTAGAACTACAGTGTGTCTAACAGATTTCACTTCATACCTATCACTGTAAAACAACAACAACAAAAAACCCTTTTATGCAAAATGTGAAAATTCCAGCAAGCATCATTCTGTAGACCACTTAACCTCCAGTAAGCAACATCTACATACTACATGTTGTCCTAGAGGACATGGAAAAGGTGATTGAAGACAATAAGAATGATGTTCTGCGGCTGTGTTTTCCCCTGAGGCCTTTCAAACAATGCCTTTATCTGTTCCACATTTTCTAATTGTCTTTTCCAGCAATGTGGCAATAATTTAGTAGTATTATGTGCTGTCACTTCTGCATTAGTAAACAGCAGGACCTGCTGAGTAATTACAGAATAACCTCATAATGAAATGCAGTGAAGAGTCCTAATTAAAATTTAATGTTGCTGAAAACTATTCTATTTTAAAATGAGAATTTTCAAGCCATGTATCCTAATGAGTTATCAGAACACATCACCCCTTCCCAAGTGTATAAATGAGAAGGTAAACATAAGCTATTACCACCAGTTGGCATGTGTGTGAATACATTTATAATCAAAATTAATATACTATGTTTATAATTATTAAAATATAAAAGCATATAAAATATGCTTTGTTATAAAATATCAAAATGCTGCAATAACAATGGGAAAAGATTTTATGAAGATTTATAGTTCACTTTGAGGGGAGAAAATGCAAAATTATTCTGCCCTAAAGTAGCAGGCAACTGGGCTGAAAGAGCATACACAAGCATAGCACTGAAAGAAAATTCATTAGCTAATCTAAGAAATAACCTGTTTATTCTGTTCTGCCAAAAAGGCAGATTCAGTTGCCTTCCAATAGAAACTCTCGTATTCTGTCGTTCTACTTTTCATCATCCTTCTGGACATTTATTGTAAATCCCTTTGATACTGGGCTGAGATGACATGACAAAAATCTATTACCCATTTCTCTTTCATTCTGTGGGAAGAATGCCACAATCACCTGTTCTCCCTTTACCTTGCCAGGATATGTCAATTCATTTTCACTTCAGGAAAAATCTATCTCCCTGTGTTGGGAACCGCATAAGCTGGAAAATGAATCAAATGTGTGAAAACAGGAGTAGGCCTCATTGCCTAAAGCAGTAAGCTACCTCAGCTACTCTGAGATGAGAATCCTGACTGGTTAATGTCGGCTATTAGTCACTAGGCAACCTTGTGTCACATGTTACTAACTTTGCAAAAGTATAAATAAAGCTCCATACTGTTGCTCTACAGGTCCTTTCACCAACCAGGCAGATGAGTCATCACTTAACACAGCTCTTGTCTTTTCATCTATCTTTTCTTTATTCCTGCCACCATTTGTCCCTGGGTACAAGAAACCACACTGAGAGACCAACAGTTCCCACATCCTGAGTCATCCTAAATTTCTCCTAAATTTCCTAAATTTCACTGTAGCTTCCCCACATGCCTCTGTCAAACCACTTACACTGCTACTTTTACTCATAGAACCCAATTAATCTCCTTGTAGGTATATAACTTTGAAAACACAACCTTGTTACACCCAGAAAGGTATTGTTTAGAGTATTCTGCAAACTGTGTTTCGGTTTTGCATTTCCTGTCAGTTTACAGAAAACTCCATTCTCCAAGCTACATTTTATCCCTGGAAATTTGGAACTTTCATTTTCCTTACTCAAGCTCTTCTATTATTAGGTAGATGTATCCACTTCACTGGCCTGGGTCTTGTCTACCTCCCACTGTGGACTCTGCAAAGTTGTATACTCCATGTCTGCTTATAGAAGTTGTTGACTCTGCTATTGATGAGGATGTTTACAGCTGACTGTGACAAGATTTTTGGAGATAGTTTTTCCCTCTGTACACTAAGTAGAAGAAGCAACTGCTAGCTTTCCTCAGTATCTCTTGTCCAAGGCAATATCTTTTTGGCAGCCTTTGCCAAACAACTTGCACAACCTGGGCTTTCCAGACATCATTTTGTCCACTCCCATAACTTTTCAAGGCTTCAAGGGCTGGACAGGGAGTTTTTTGCCTGTGTACAAGAACTGTATATATCAAGCAGAATCATCACTTGGCCTTCACTCAGTCATCAGACACCACAGAGTTTCTGGGGTGTGGTGAGGCTTTCCCTGCTGTATTTTAGACATGAAATAACTTCACCAGGTGGTTGTCAGCAGCTAAGTTTGCTACAAGACGTATGCTTCAGAGTCAGACAGAGGAGTTAGACTCTCAGCACTGCTGTTCGCTAGCTGTATTCTCTTGATGAATTTGCTTAATCTGTCTACACCTCTGTTTCATCAACTGTAGACTACACACATCACAAGATTGTCTCAAGCAACCAATGAGAAATAAATGCTAAACATTTGGAATTGTGAACAGTTCAAGTATTTGGATAATGGTAGCTGCTGTCATCAATGCTGCTACCCTGACTACTCCTGTCTTTCCCAAGTAGTAATACCTCTCAGATGCTGTAATGGCAATGCCATTCTTCTCCTGAAAATTTTGAAGCCATTTCTTCTACCTCAGCCTCCACATCCTAAGTAAGAATTATCAAATTTTATCAATCCATTCTTTCACTTGCATTTCCCCTGTTACTCTTATTGCTTTTCTCATTACTGAAACAAAATACCTGACACCTTATTTGGCTGACCATTTGTAGAGGATTCAGTCTGTCATCAGCTGCTCCAAGGCAGGGTGGTATGGCAGAGGTCAACAGTTCATGGCAGTAGAAGACTGCAATAGCAACAAGAGAGCGCAAGACAAGCCTCTTTCTGTCCCTCATATTGTATCCAGTCTACCAGGATTGGGGAGGTGCCAGTGCAATCAGTGGACTGATCCAGCAGTCACTCACCTTTAATCCCAGCACTGTACTAGTAATCTCTAGATTGAAAAAACCTTATGACCATATGAGGTATTGGGGGAACATCTAGACACAAACCATAACATACTCCTCCAGTCACACCTTTACTATCTCTCCCTGGACCTTAACTCAGTGCTTATTAAAGTACCTACTATTTGCCATGCACATATAATAATATTACAGCTTGTGTCTAGGTGTTCTTCCAAAGCTTCATGTCATCATTGGTGAGTCTAGCTGAATCTAGAGAGTGTGATGGTAGGATTAAGGATGTGTAATTACTACATTAGTCCACTGATTAGCTTGACATAGTTCCAGGAGTGAATAATAGGGGAGGCCATGCTGGGTACAAGGGCTCTCTGCCCTAAGGGCATGGAGCCTGACTAGAGTATAAGGGACAGAAAGAGGAACATTGGTACCTACTGCTGATGATTTGCTACTTCACTGCTTTGGTACCTTCTGAGCACCATGAACTATTTCTCCTCTGCAAGGCCCCTCTGCCATGCTACCCTACCTTTGAGACAGCCAACTATGAACTAAAACTTCTACAAAGACAGTGAGACAAAATAAATCTTTCCTTCTTTAACTTTGGGTATTGTGTATTTTGTCTCAGCAACAGGAAAAGTAATTAAGAAAACTACTTACCTTAAAATCTCACAATCTGAATCCTGAGGGTATTTCACTCACCTTATCAGACTCAAAAGCTGCAACTCTTGTTGCATAGGTCCTGCTTTACCTTGGTCTTAACCATCCAGCAGAAAAGTATAAAAATGAACTATAAGAAGTAAAGCCATGCTGTTATGATGAGCTGTAGGGGACTCAGGTCAACAATTTCTGACATTGCCAATCAAGCAGAAGACCCAATGCTATTATAGGCTACTAGACTCTTTTAGAATATTTTGCTGAGTTTACACACCTATAATATTCAAATAACGGAACTTAACAAAAAAAGGGTATACAGATGAATGTCTATTTTGCATCTGCATATTCAAAGTGGTTAGAATAGATACATAGTTACATTCTCTTAATGAATACAGGGATTTGTTCTAATGGTGTTTGTAAGTAGGATATCATGTCCGCATCTTGTACAGCAATTAACCACTAGGAAGAACGTATGCAATGTGTTAATTATTGAAACTGTCCTACCAATTTAATTTGAAACTGTCTCATTGCTATTTGTTTATCAATAAAATTATGGGGGAAAAAATTCAAATAAATAAATAAATAAATAATTTGATCCAATTCATGAACAAGCACATTCACATTTACAAATGAAAGCCAGGGGCCGGAGAGATAGCTCAGTGATATAAACACCTGCCTGGCAAGCAGCAGTTCCCAGGTTTGACACAACTCCTGCTACCACAAGATAATAATGACAATAATGAACAAATGAAAGACAGTACAATAAGAAAAATATTATGACAGAGAAACGCCCAGAAGTCAGGGAATTCAGAATAAGAGCAATTAAACCTGATGCCAGAATGTATTCAATATTTCTGGAAATTAGAGAAAGAATACAGGGGCAAATTTGTGAATAACAAGAGAGGTTAATTAACATTTTTTCAGGCCATAGCAATATCCTCCTGTTAGAAGGCTGAGTAACCTGACTTGTTGACCACGAACTTAGGGCTAAAAGTTCTTGGTGACCGGAAGGGTGGCTGATAGAAAACAGTGAGAAAGGGCATCCTGTCCCTGAGTCACGATAGCTTGAGAATGATTTAAACCAATTGAGAATGATTTAAACCAAAGAAGGAGCTCGGAGGCAGATTCTTCCGGAGCCACTTTATTCACATGAAAGATTGGCTTCCAATGAGCTGAGCCTCACACCAGCAGTACAACTCCCAGTATTCAAAACAACATAAAAGACGAGCACACTTTTTTCCCCGGTATGAACATGGAGAGAATCTCATCTGGTTGAGACTCCACAATTATGGAAGGAGAAGTCTCTCTAGGACAAAGTCATGGTCACAAAAGAAAATCTTTTGCAATGGCTCCTAGGAGAACCTGCTCAATTTGAAATGGGCCTGTGGGGGCCTGGGAGATGGCTCAGTAGAGTAAGCACTTGCCTGGCAAGCACAACAGCCTGAGTTCAATCCACAGTTTCAGGAAGAAAGAAAGAAAGAAAGAAAGAAAGAAAGAAAGAAAGAAAGAAAGAAAGAAAGAAAGAAAGAAAGAAAGAAAGAAAGGGGCCTGCGAGCAAAAACTAGCATTGGAGTTTCTATCTGTGGAAGTGAAAGCTTAGTCTCTTTATGGTAAGTTGGCAAGACCTCAGAACTTAGCAATGCACCAGAAAATAAGGAGAAAACTAATCTGAATTAAGGACTTATCTATCAGTCAGGAACTGAATAACACCATCAGGAGTTAGGGAGACATTTCAGGAGCTCTTGAATAAATAAGATCTCACCTCGGGCTTAGGAACTATAAGAGACAGTGTTAAGACTAGTATGGGGACTTCTAAGAACTGTTCCCTCATTTATTAAGTCATTATTATGTGCCTACTGGGTCCCAGGCTCTGTGATGGTTGCTGGTAGCACAAATAAATAGAATGTAAGCATTACATAATTTACCATGTCTAGTGGGTTGGTCACTAAAAGAGTGACTCACTTCAATATTAGTAGACCATGTTTCTGAAGTAGTCTTCCTCAGTTTAGGATAATAAAGTTATCTACAATAAGCAGAAGCTAATAACTTGGGGGGAATTTCAAGATTTTCCTAAAATCTACAATACTCCAAATATAATTCTCCATTAAAAAAATTAGGGCTTTTAAAGGAATTTTGTACTTATACTAAATAAGATAATGCTACCACTTATGAAAAATTCAAATATGAAACAAAGAGTTCATAAGTACCCAAGCCTTTCTTTATTTATTTTGTCTCATCCAATAATAAACCACAACTCAGTATCTATGGATCCAAAGCAGCATGTTGATTTGGTCAAGCCAGTCAAGTAAAAAACAAAATAAGAACTTTTTAAGATATCACAAATTGAAATGTTTTATAACTTCATCCTGTATAGATACAGTTTAAAACATATTTGTTTCTATTAATTGGATGTTCACTTTAATATTGTTTCTCTAAACCAATTTTCTTTTCTTTTTTCCCAGTACCAGGGATTGAACTCAGGACCCTGGGCTTGCCAGGCAAGTGCTTATTCTACTGAGCTATCTCCCCAGCACCCCAATTTTCTAATATTTTTTAAAATATACTTTTTGTCTGGGTTAAATTTTATATAATATATTAATATGACACCTTCTAATCATTAATTTTCATAAAAGAATATCAACAAGGAATATGTCAGATTGTGTAGATCTGATTTTTTTTCATAAATCCATTCTAACCTTTATACAATCATATAGCAGATATTTTCCATCTCTCTTGACAGCTTCTTATATTTTTTCTTGCAATTAAATATATAAAACTATTCCTAGCTTTATTCTTTAACAAGTGTTTATGGAGTGCTTTCCTGTCTATTTGAGAAGCCTGAATAAAATTTTGAGGGCTAAGAACAAATATCAGCTGTGACTTATAGGGAAAATAGGATTTTCCATGTTTTTCTAAAGAAAAAGGACATATGTTTTATCCCCATTGACAAGAATCTGTCCTTGGTAGAACTGGAGCCAGGACTCAAGAGGAAAAATGGAGAATGTCCATCAACTGTTCAACCTTCACCAAACCCACTTCCAAAAAAAGAAGATGCTGGGAAGATAGCTCAGCAGCACAAGCACCTGCCTGGAAAGCACAAGGTTCTGAGTTTGATTCCTGGTACAAAAAAGAAGGAAGAGGAGGAGGAGCAGGAGGAGGAGGAGGAAGAGGAGGAGGA
>NW_004524687.1:8564332-8565741 GCF_000260255.1 Octodon degus
TGAATAACCACTAAGACAACAATATACAATGTATTAATTATTGAAACTGTCCTACTAATTGGTTTTGAAACTGTCTCATTGCTATTTGTTTCTCAATAAAATTATTTTTAAAAAAGAAAGAAAATAAATAAATGAAGTCATAAAGTAAGCCTCTGCCTTGGTCATTTTTCTGCCACTGGGACAAAATATTCCACACTTGCAAATTAAAGAAGAGGTCTGTTTTGGAGGGTCCAGTCCATAGTTTGTCTGCTTCAAAGCGGAAGCAATACAGCAGGTCAAAGCAAAAGAAAGTTGCTCAACATACGACAACCATGTTACAGAGAAAAGAGTAGCAAGGGACACTTTGAGATCACTCCACAGAAACCAATCACCATTGACTGGACCGTACCACCCAACAGCACATTCAGCCAAAATTTGTCAATGGGTCAATGCATTGATGAGTGAAGTACCCTATGATCCAATCACTTCTGAAAGCCCTACCTCTAAACACACAATACTTCAGGGAACATTTTAGATCCACACCATAAGCCACTCTGGCTTAATAAAATTGATTGCATTATGAGAAGAGACATCATAGAACTTGCTCTTTGTTATTTCTATGAATACACACCAAGGAAAAGACAGGAAGAGTCAACTGTAAACCAGGAAGAGAGCTCTCATCAGAAACTGAATCAAAATTGATAATATGGTTTGTGTCTAGCTTTTCCCTTACAGTCTCACGCAGTCATAGGTGCAGCCTTTATAAGGTGACTGGATCCAGACTGTGTGACACTAGGATTGGTTCATGGTATGTTGTTAAGATAAAGGGTGCTGGGATTAAGGGTATGAGTGTGACTTTCCCTATGGATCCTGGATCAGATATAAAGGACAGAAAGAGCTGTGGTCAGCCCTTGCTTGCTTTGCTGTCTTCTGCCCACCATAAAATGTTTCTCTTTTGCAATGCCTGAACTGCCATGCCACCGAGGCTTAGAGGGATTAGAGCCAGTTGATTATGAACTGAAACATCTATAAACTGTGAGCTAAATAAGTCTTTCCTAGAATGACTATCATAAAGAAATCACCCAACAACAAATGTTGGAGAGGCTGTGGGGAAAAAGGAACACTTCTCCACTGCTGTTGGGAATGTAGACTGGTGCAACCATTATAGAAATCAGGGTGGAGACTCCTTAGAAAACTTGGACTGGAAATCCCATCTAAACCAGCTATTCCTCTACTGGGAATTTTCCCAGAGGATCTGAAAACATCATATCCCTGAAGAGGGATATATGTGTGCCTATGTTTATAGCAGTACAATTTGTGATAGCCAAATCTTGGAAACAACCAAGATGCCCATAACCTGAAGAATGGTTGAAAAATATGTGGGATTTTTACACAATGGAGTATTACTTAGCTATAAAGAATGATAAACT
>NW_004524687.1:8567702-8568279 GCF_000260255.1 Octodon degus
AAAAAAAAAAAAAAAAGATTGGAGTCTACTTGACTCCTTCACAGCAGACTAGTGTTAAAGAAGAAATCCAGAGGCCCAGCGAGTGAGTAAGACGACCCAGGGCCTGGCGGGATCCTGAACAGACCCAGAGCGCAGGCCAGCCAGTGTGTGAGATGACCGAGGGCCTTCTGGATCCTGAATAGACCCGGAGTGCAGGCCAGCAAGTGAGTGAGATGACCCAGGCTGCGGGATCCTGAACAGACCTGGAGCGCAGGCCCGGCGAGTGAGTGAGAGGACCGGGGGTCCTTCGGATCCTGAATAGACCCAGAGCGCAGGCCCAGCAGTAAGTGAGACAACCGAGGGCCTTCTGGACCCTGAACAGACCCAGAGTGCAGGCCGGCTAGTGAGTGAGACGACCGAGGCCGCAGGATCCTGAACAGACCCAGAGCACAGGCCCAGCAGTGAGTGAGACGACTGAGGCCGCGGGATCCTGATCAGACCTAGAGTGCAGGTCCGGCGAGTGAGTGAGACAACACGGGGCCATGTATCCTCATTAGACCCAGGCTGCAGGCCCAGCAGGGAACCCTTCAGCAGAACT
>NW_004524687.1:8570281-8582245 GCF_000260255.1 Octodon degus
TCAAAATACTGCTACATGCAAAAATAAAAAATAAAAAAAAATAAACCCACTTTGCTTGAAAAAAATAAAATAAAATAAAAAGATTTAAAAAAGAAGAAGAAATCCAGTGCGCTGATTGTCATGTTGCCAGAGAGTGTTTAGTCTGGTGCCATTTGGGGAAAGGGTTAATTGATTAAGCCTGCCCAAAAGAACAATTCCACTTTGGAGTTACTCTACCACAGTGACTCGGTGAAAGGTAGCTGCAGGACACAGCCATGGAGAGGACATGGGCTAGACATAGACCTCCTTGAGAAGCTTAAGCTCAGGCCAGGGAGGACATGATCCCACACTCTGTAATGAGAAATTAGGCCCAGGAACTGTGACTTTCAGAGGAGTTTGGATCTGAAAGTGCTGACATTAAGCTCAGCAGATGGCTTAAAGCCATACCCCAGCAACCCATGTAGAGCAGAGACTAGTGTGTAGTCTCTGACTGCTTTCCCTGGCTGTCACTGTGAACAAAGACATGCCTTTGCCTGGACAGTTGCCACAGTTGTGTATGTGTGGCAGAGGGGTCTCTGGAGCAGGGGTCACAGCACAAGCCCACATTGTAAAGCTATGCAATGAAACTTGCTTCTTGCTGGATTCCAAACCTTGGTATCTTGGAAAGGAACCACTCATTAAACACTATAAAGAAATTTTTCTTTGGACTCAATTTTTTTCTTTTCTCTTTCCTTCACTATTTTATTGAGGGCTGGGGTTCTTTATCCTTGTTTTTCCCCTCACTTGTGCTAACTTTTTTCATTCTGACTCTTCTTTTTTGATCCTTTATCTTGCTGTCTTGTTTTCTTTCTTCCTTTTTATGTTTTTTGTTTGTTTTCTTTTTGCTTTTTTCGAACTGGGGATTGAACTCAGGCCCTTGTACCTGCAGGAAAGCATTTATTGTACTAAGCCATCTCCCCAGCCCAGTTTGTTAATTTTTATTCCTTTTATCTTTTTATCTTTAGCTCTCTTTATTTTATTTTTTATTTTTCTAAAGAGAATAAAAACAGTAAAAGAACAACATTGGAAATGATACAGAATTCTTTTTCCTTTCGATAGCATCCTTGATCACAACTTTGTGTTCTCCTACTCATTTTCCATTGACTAATATTTCAAACTTTATTTTTATTATCCTCTGGTTCCCACCCATTCTGTATTTACTACTACAATTAATTTTAGATAAATGATTAACTATATGATATTACTATTGGTTGCTTTTTTATCTTTTTGTTTTAACATGTATTTGTCATGCATACTGATAACATTCATACTGAAAATGTGTACCTGTACATACTATATCTTGATTTTTCTTTTTTTTTTCACATTTCCCTCCACTCTACTTAACCCTTCTTCCCCTTCCCATTTACAAAAGCTTTGTTGCTAATTTTTCCTTCTATTCTCTTTTTTCCTTTTTCTTCCCTTCCTCCTTCCCCTCCCTTGTTCTCCTTTGCATTTAAACATTTTCTTCCTACTTCCCAGTATCTGTCCTTTATTTTGTTCCCTATTTACAGTTTTGCTTTCTCACCAGAGAAATAATTCAATATGTAAAACTGTTGGTCAAATTTATTTAACTTAAAATTATTTCACTCAAAATAGTTGTCAACGTGCTTGGGGTACCCAAGGGAGACTTTCATAGATGAGGTCCCTGGGTTAAAGAATGCATGTGTGCAAGACCTAAGCAACCACAGCAGGCAGCATGGAGCACAGCAGAGCTCAACAACACACACAAGAGCTCAAGAGCAAGAGCTGCCTACATCTTTATTCTATAATTCTTATACATGTTATCTTATACTTACATTTTTACATACTGCTGTAACTAGCACATGTGTGTTTACCTGTGCTAAGTTATGGTTACGTAACTGCATCCCATTGTATGTTGCAGTAGACAAGTGGGGTTACATCCTCAGGTATCCTTAGATATCCATGAGTTTTGAAGACATCTGAGTGGTTCACAACAATGGTGCATCCATTATCCTACAAATGACTCAAGTTTATCTTTCTTTATGACAGAGTAGAATTCTATTGTACATAAATACCACATTTCCTTCATCCATTCATCTGTTGATGAGCATATGGGTGGTTTTCAAGATTTAGCTATTATAAATTATGTTGCCAAAATGTTGATATGCATACGTATCTATGGTATGATACTTGTCATTATTTCAGGAAAATAAATGAAACCTCTAATTTTAATTTTTTGAAGAATCTCCACACTTATTTCCATGATGGCACCAGTCTACTGTAGTGGATTTAATTAATGGGCAACTTGTAACACTCAGTTGCACTGAATTAGTGAGGTTCTAGGTGTGGAAAGTCCACCTGAGGATTGTTTCCAACTACATAAACAGAGAACTGGAGGGGAAGATGGTGTGCTACTGATTCTCCTAGAGAAACTTGTCACTCTGGTTTTCCTGATATGAGCTCAGCTCTTGTCATCAATGGAGGAGCTCAGGTCTTCACTGTTACTGAGGATGGCTGTGGTTATTTTTAAGTGAGTGCTGGTCCTGATCTTAAGCATTACTTCCTGGCTCCAGTGCAGATCTCTCAGCCTGCTGGCACATATCCTTCATCCCACTGATGCAGACATTATAGCTTCTACCACTGACCTTTCAGCCTTCCAGGGCAGATCCTTGATACACACTTGCATGAGACATTGTTGTGGACTCTATCCCTCCAAATGGACTCATTAAGGACATAGCTATAGGCTCTAGGTCTTCAGTTGACTCATGCAGGACTTTACTATGGGATCCAGACCCTCATCTGGTTTCTTTGGGTATCTAGTATGTGGACAATCTCCTGTGCCCCTCTGCATTTGACTCTGACTATAATATCTACATTCCCACCAAGAGTGGAGAAGAGATCTTTCACTCCACAGCCTCACCAGCTTTTGCAAAACACAGAAGAAATAGACATATTTTTTAGATGCATATCAGTTGCCAAAACTGAATTAAAAAATATAAAAAGTTGAAATAATCCATTATCAGTCAATGAAATTAAAATGTAATTTAAAACTTATCAATAAAAAAAATCCCAAGTCCTGATGGATTCACTGCTGAATTCTACAAGAAATTTGAAGATGATTTAATGCTACTTCTGATGAAACTCTTTATTAAAATGGAAAGGGAAATAATACTCTTAAACACATTCCTGGAAGCAAGTATTACCCTAATACCAAAACCAGAGGGAACCAACCAAAATAAAGATAATGAGAACTAGAGGCTAATCTCCCTAATGAACAAAGACAAGTCCTCAGTAAGATACTGGAAAATAGAATGCAATAAATCATCAAGGAGATTATACACCATAACCAAGTAGGCTCATCCCAGGAATGCAAGGATGTTCAACACATGCAAATCAATAAATGTAATACACTATATTAAAAGAGCCAAAGTCAAAAATCACATAATCATCTCAACAGATGCAGAAAAAGTATTTGACAAAGCCAAATTCCTATTCATAATTTTTAAAAACTACAACAAATTGGGATAGATAATCTTTATCTCAGTCCAATAAAAGCTATATATGACAAACCAACAGCCAATCATAACACATGGCCAAAACCTGAAAATTTTTTCTTATCCACTTCAGGAACAAGAAAAAGATGTACACTGTCACCACTCCTACTCAATATATCTTTGAAAACATTAACCACAACAAGAAAAAGAAATAAAAGGAATAGAAAAGAAGCTAGGCTCTTGCTCTTTGCCACCACCATGAAAGTTTGTTATCTGCTATGTGCTGCTCTGCGTTGAACCCAACGGAGTATGGACTGAAACCTCCAGTAACTGTGAGCTAAATAAACCTTTCCTTCCTTCATTTTGAGTGTTGGGTATTTGTCTCAGCAATGAGAGAAGAGTAACTAAGACAGAATTTGGTACCACAGGAGTGGGGTCCTTGCTGTGGATAAATCTGACCATGTGGATTACAAGGTTTTGGGAATGGCTTATGGAAAGAGATAGGAAAGATTTGGAGAAATCCTCTACTTGCAAAGAGCTGGAACAGCTTTGGCTGTTTTGTTTGGGAGATTCTGGTCAGAGCTCAGACCTGAAGACTATCTGGAAGCCAGCCTGTAAAGACCAGGCTGGGAGGTTTCTGCTGGGAAGGACTGCATTGGTTGTTGGACTCCGGATTATTTGTGTTTTGACGTGGCAGAAAAGTTGTCTGCATTTTGCTCGCGTCCAGAGACTTTGCCTGAGACTGAGTTTAAGCATGATGGACTGATCAATCTAGCAAAAGATATTTCAAAGCAGCCAAATATTGGGGCAGTGGCCTGGTTGTTACTGGGGGCTTTTAGTCAGATTTATGTTGAGAATGAAGACCAAGGAGCCCAGCAGGAGGATTTAAAATGTTGTGAGCTTGGCCAGAAAGAAAGTGCCAAGAAAACTGTAAACTGCAAAGATGGAGCTGAGAGGATCTTCATTGCTCGGAAGGAACCTGTGAATGGAGGGATGGCCTGAGGGCATCACAGGAGGAGGCAGGTCTCCACTCTTTACAGCCTCAGAACTGCAAAGGTCAAGGACTTTGCCTTGAGGGGAAAGCTGCTGAGCCCCATGTTCCAGAATGGAGGCAGCGGCCACACCAGGTTCCAGAATGGAGGCGGCAGTCACACCAGATTGCAGAATGGCACTGGCATAGAGAATTTGTTTCTCAGAATCAGGGTCAGAGTGCCCAGCAATCCAGGCACTTGACCCCTACAGCCAAAAGAGAGGAAAGCCTGGCTACTTCTCCAGCTGGCAGCAGACCTTGGCATCATCCACAAGGCATTGGTTTTAGATGCATGCACAATGCAGGAGTTCTGAGGTTAAAAAGGCTTCCACCTCGATTTCAGAAGGCCTGGGAGCCCAGGCGGTGTGCCCCTGAGAGGGCAGTGCGTGAAGCTGTGAGTGAGAAGCCTAGTCAGTGGAAACCCCAGAAGTTTAGAAAAGCCCGGAATGTGGATCATCTAAGGGAAACTGTGAAGAGGGAGGAAAGCCAGCCTAAGAGAGAAGCCATGGGAGCTACCACCATGAGTGCCTTAGAGGCGGAGCCTCATGGAGCTCACAACTCATCACAGATTGCTTGGGGTGTCCCACATGGAACTGCAGGACTTAATGTTTGCCCTGCTGTATTTTGGACTTGTGTTGGTCCCAATGCTTGGTATCCTGCTGTGTGTACCTTTTGGAATGGTAGTGTTTACCTTGTGCCTTTGAGTGTTGCAAGTGTTTAAGTTTTCATTTGTACAGAGGCTCACAGTTGAGAGTTTGCCTTGGATCATGGAGGACACTTGGGACTTGGACTTTCCAGCAATGCTGAAACTATTGGGACTTTGGCAACTCAGAGATGGACTAGAATGGCTTTTGCATAAAGGGATCTGCATGAGTCTGTGGGGGTCCAGGGGTGGAATGTTATGGTTTTGTGTCTAGATGTCCCCCCAAAGCCTCAAGTAGTCTTGAGGTCGCTTCTGGAGTTTGTGATTGATTACTGTGGGTGTGGTTGCTGCACTCGCCCTGGGGCAGGTAATTTGCATTACAATGTAAAGTGGGAAGAGAAGCTAGCTGCTTGAGCTGCTGCTACCTCTCCCTTGTGCTCTTGCTCTTTGCCACCACCATGAAAGTTTGTTTTCTGCTATGTGCTGCTCTGTGTTGAACCCAGCTGAGTATGGACTGAAACCTCCAGTAACTGTGAGCTAAATAAACCTTTCCTTCCTTCAAAAAAAAAAAAAAAAAAGAAAAGTGTAATGGGCTAACTCACATTTTAGGCTATATGGGTGTAAATCTTGTGCTTTCTGTTGTAAATGCATACCCACCCAGAGTTTTAGATTGTTTAGTAAATAGTGGCTGTTACCCGTAGTTTGCTAGATAAAACTCACCAATACCTTTAAACAAAGGCTTCTAACTCCTTGTAACCTTCAGGCTATGCAAGGCTGCCTGCAGGTACTCAGGTGCAAATTAACCAGAAACTGAAACAACAGCCCCAGGAAATGTAGTTCAAGTCCTGGTCCCAATCACTCTAAAAGCTTTATTTTGTGTCAGACAGTAAATTTGCTTATCAAACGCAATGTGATTCCAAGGTTTAAAACCCCTTCCTGCTTCTTGGGCTGCCACCCTTTCGGTCCTCTCCTGCGTGAGAGCAGACTGGGGGGCCCTGAGCTCAGTAATAAACGGCTTTCCAAATTCCAACCTGGCTGATCTGGTTCCTATTCTGAGTGACCCATAACAAAAAGAAAAGAAAAGAAAAGAAGCTAAATTGTCATTATTTGCTGACAACATGCTGCCCTACATAAAAGAACCCAAAAAATAAAACAAAAGACTTGTAGATTTAATAAGCAAATTCAGTAGTGTACCACAAGATAGCTTAGTGGATTAAGCACCTGCATTGTCAAGCGCAGGGACCAAGGTTAGATTCCTGGTCCTGCATGCTGCGTTGGCCCACCCCTGGGGCATGCTGAGCTGACAACTGAGTCAAGGCATGGTGGCCCATACCTGTAGTCCCAGCACTGGGGAAGCTGAAAACAGTAAGATCACTGTGAGTCTGAGCTGCATAGTGAGATCCTATACCAAAAACATAAAAATGAAAAAGAAAATTCAGTACTGTAGTGGGATACAAAGTCAACACTTAAAAATCAATAGCATTCTTATACATAAACAAGAAATGCACTGAGAGAGAAATTAGGGGAAGAACATCTTTCACAATACCATCAAAAAAAAAAATGGTTTCCTGATGGTAACCATTGTTTTTCAAGTGAAATGAAATCTCAGTGTTGTTTCCATTTGCATTTATTGAAACACCAGTGAGGTTGATATATGATATATATATATATAGTTTGTATTCCTGCATCTGAGAAATGTCTAGTCATAGTCATTTTAGATGCCATTTTTAGATTGGGTCTTTATATTTGTTTGGTTTTTTTTTTTGCAGAACCAGAGATTGAACTCAGGCCCTTGCGCTTGCCAGGGAAATGCTTATTCCACTGAGCCATCTACCCAGCCCCTTTAAATTTGAAAGGACTGACTTTTTAAATTTTTTAATTTTTTGCTTCTTTATATAATCTAGATATCAGTCCTTTCTCCAAGAAGCTGATAAAAAAAACTAATTCTCTTCACTGCACTGGTGGCTTCTTTTGCTGTTCCAAAGTTTTTTAATTTGATGTTATCCCCATTATGAATTTGTTATTATATTTCCTGTATGATTTGAAAGTCTTTGCTTACACCTGTCTTCAAGAGCCTTATTCTATCTTCCAGCAGATTGTTTCATATTTAGATGTTTTCATATTTAGATCTTTGATTCATTTTAATACTAATTTAGTGCAGGTAGGAGACATAGGACTAGTGTTAGTCTTTGGCATGTGCAAAGTCATTTTTTCCAGCATCATTTATTAAAGAGGCTATTATTCTTCCAGTAAATGTGTCTGGTTCCTTTGTCAAAGGAAAGGTGGCTAAGTGCATTTGGAGTTATTTCTGCATCTTCTGATTTGTTCCACTGATCCTTGGATCTGTTTTGTTGCCAGTACCATGCTGATTTTATCACAGTAGCTGTGTACTATAATTTTAAGTCAGATATTGTGATACCTCTTCCCTGCCTTTATTACCCAGAATTGCCTTTGCTACTCTAGGCCTCCTCTGGTTCCAATTTTAAGAATGTTTTCTCTAGTTCTGTGAGGTATGCTAATGGCATTTTGATCAGAATTGCATTATATGTGCATAACCATTTTGGAAGCACGGCCATTTTCACAGTGTTGGCTCTTCTTACCACAAGCAATGGATATCTTTCCATTTTCTGACTTTCTCTCCAGTCCCTTTTATAGAGTACTATAGTTTTCAATGTAATATTTTTACTTCCTTTGTTAAGTTGATTCCTAAGCATTTCTCTTTTATGCAATCATTAAAAGTGTTATTTCCCTAATTTCTCTCTGAGTGTGTTCCTTAAAGAACTAATACTTGCATCATATTAACAATTTTTAAAAATCAGCCCCTTTATAAATTTAAAGACCCAATCCAAAAATGGGCATCTAAAATGAATACACACTCCTCAGATGAAATACAAACATCAAATAAATAAGTGAAAAATGTTCAATATCACAGGTCCTTTGAGATATGCAAATTAAAACAACACTGAGATCCCATCTCACCCCAGAAAAAACGGCTATCATCAATAAGTCAGGCAATCATAAATAGCAGCAGAGCTGTGGGGTAAAAGGGCCCTTTTCCACTGTTGGTGGGAGTGTAGCCTGGTGCAACCACTGTGGAAATCAGTGTGGAGCTTCTTAAAAAACTAGGATTAGAGGTCCATTTGACCCAGTTACTCCCCTTCTTGGTATCCTCCTGAAAGAATTAAAAGCATCATACAATGGCATATGGACACCCATGTTTGTAGCAGCACAGTCTAGGATACTGCAGCTAAATCTTGGAAACAGCACAAATGTCCATCAAGGAATGAATGAATAAAGATTTCAGGTTTTTCATGCAATGGAATACTAGGCAGTCATAAAGGCAGTAGTAGAGCATTTTTCTAAGTAAATTGATACACCTGGAGATCACACTCAAGTGAAAGAAATTGGACACATATGTGCAAATATCACATTGTCTCTCTGGTGTGAGAAACTAAAAGTGTAAATAAGGAGCAAAATGTAAAATAGATACTGTGAAATAAGAAATTTTCGAAAGGAAAGAATAACTCAGGAGGGGAGAAAGGAAGAAAAATAATAAATGAGAAAAGGATAAAAAGAAAGCAAAGCTTTGTGAATAGGGAGGGGAAAAGGGTTTCAGGGAGGGTACAAAAATGGGAAAGAAGAAAAGTTAAGATATATCATGAAAGATACAAATTCCTTAAGATGAATGGGATCATTATGTATATCTAAATTTTGCCACTAAACTAGATTTTAAAAATTCTGTTGAAAGTATCAGCAACACAAAGAGCCAATATGAAGACAAAATGTCAGAACTAGAAGTTAAGGCTGGGCTGGAGAGATGGCTCAGTGGTCTAAAGCACCTACTTAGAACAAGCTTGGCAAGGCATCAGGGACCGCGGTTCAATCCCCCAGCACCACATGCCAGCCAGCCCCGCCCCCTGGTGGGCTGAGCTGGCCACACACACACACACACACACACACACCTCTCTCTCTCTCTCTCTCTCTCTCTCTCTCTCTCTCAAATAAAAAAAAAAAAAAAAAATTAAAAAAAAAAAAGAAGTTAAGGCTGATGTTGGTGGCTAATTACTCAGAGACACCTTTAAAAAAACTAGAAAACAGGAAAAATGGGTCCAACAGTTGCTAAATGACACAATGAAAACTAAGATTAATCAGAATTAATGAAAAATCAGAAGACAGAACAAATGGCATATTTGCAAACCTGTTTATAAACATAATAGCAGAAAATTTTCCAAATGTGGGGTAGAAATTTAACATAAAGATAAGTGAGACCTACAGAGACCTAAATATCCACAATCAGAAAAAGAACCTCTCCACAATACATCCCAATCAAAATCCAAGAAGTCTGACATAAAAACTTAAGCTTTAAAGCTGTTAGGGGAAAGCAACAAATCACTTACAAAGGTAGACATATTAGAATTACAGCAGACTTCTCAACACAAACCTTTAAAGCCAGAAGAGCTGGAAGTGAAGTGTTTAAAGCACTAAAACAACTACCAACTAAGACCAATATACCTTGCAAAACAATCTATCAAAATAGTGGAAATTTACACTTTTTTTTTTCAGAACCAGGGATTGAACTCAGGCCCTTATGCTTGCCAGGCAAGCTCTTATTTTACTGGGCTATCTCCCTGGCCCCTACACTATTTCTATGACAATCAACACCTCGAGAAATTTGTGACCACAAACCAGCAGTGTAAAAAATTTCTGAAGGATTCCCTAGAAAGAGACAAGGAAACTTGTAATGCCAAAAAATTTGATAGAAGGAATATAACTTCCTTAACAAGTGAGAAGTTAAGTAGAAGTGGAGGAAAAGGGAATACACAACAGGAAAAAAAAGAAAGAAAGAAATCTAGAACTAACTCAATACCTTTCACTAATAACTATCTATTTGAATAGACTCGACTCCCCAAAGAAAAGACACAGACTGGCAAACAGGCTCAAGAAACAAAATCCAGTTCAAAGCCAGGTTTAATTAGAGTGAGACCTTGTCTCAAAAAACAAAACAACAGGAAAAAAGTAAGAAAAAAAAAAAAAAAAGAGAGAGAGAATCGAACAGTGTGCCGAATATGAAAAACACATTTAAACCCAAAAGAAATTCATACACTAAAAATCAAAGAATGAGGGTGGGCAAGCTAGCTCAGCAGACTAAGTACCTGCTTAGGCAAGCACAGGGACTGGGGTTCAACCCATGGCACCACATGCCACACTGGCCCCAACCGCAGGTGTACTGAACAGACCACCCAGACTGGCGTGCTGGTGCATGCCTATAAACCTAGTGCTGGGGAAGCTGAAAACAGGAGGAACACTATGAGTCCAAGCTGTGTAGTGAGACCCTGTATGAAATATGTTTTTTTTAATCAGAGTATGGAAAACAATATTCCAGGCAATGGGACTCTCAAAACAGATAAGAGTAGCTATTTTATTTTCTGACAAAGTGGACTTTAAGCAAGCCGTAACTAGTAGAGAGGCAAAGAAAGTCCTTACATATTGGTTACAATAATATTTTTATTAATTTTATTGAGAAACAAATAGCAATGAGATAGTTTCAAAACCAATTAATAGGACAGTTTCGATAATTAATACATTGCATATTGTTGTCTTCATAGTGGTTATTCATAGTGCAAAATGCAGACATTAAAAAAATAGTTTAACAAGAACAGTTAAGAATTATATGCCCAGGGGCCAGGGAGATGGCTCAGTAGGATAAGCACTTGACTGGCAAACACAAGGATCTGAGTTCAATCCCTGGTTCCGCAAAATAATAATAATAATAATAATAATAATTATATGCCAGAACAAACACCCAATGCCACAAAGCAGAAAGCACTACACATAAGTGAAACAGCAAGATAATTATAATTAGTGACTTCAGACCACAGTATTACAAATAAATCAACTAAGACCACGAGTGCTGGCACATGCCTGGAGTCCCAGGAATCAAGAGACTAAGGCAAGAGGATCACTATAAATTAGAGGCTAGCCTGGGCTACATATTGAGTCCAAGAAGAGTCTGAACTACATAAGATCCTGTCTCAAAAAAACTACAAAAATAAATAAATAAAACACCTAGATCTAAACACACAAAAAAATCAGAGTTGAGCCAAACCTTCAACTAAATGAACTTAACATATATCTACATAGCATTCCACCCAACAACAGAATGCACACTCTTAGCAGCACATGGAATGATCTCATATCTAGATCACATACAAACCAATAAAACATACTTAAATAAATTAAATAGAGTCAAAATTATCCCCTACATATTACTAGATAATAGCAAAATGAAACTAGAAATAAATGACAAAAGAAGCCAAAGAACTTATGCAAATGCATGGAAAATAA
The DNA here is from genome assembly GCF_000260255.1 of Octodon degus. Lineage (NCBI taxonomy): Eukaryota > Metazoa > Chordata > Mammalia > Rodentia > Octodontidae > Octodon > Octodon degus. The sequence goes on from NW_004524687.1 coordinate 8,581,773, forward strand.
TACACTTTTGATTAATTAACATATCAAAAAAGAAATCAAGTAAGAAATTAGATGATTGCTAGAATCAAATGATAAATCCAGTACAACATATCAGAGTTTTAGGGACACCATGAAAGAAGCCCTAAGAGGGAAATTTAACGATGTGAATGCTCACATCAAAAAAGTCTGGTCAGATAGCTCAGTGGATTAAAGCAGCTGCTTAGGCAGACTCATGGACCAGGGTATGATCCCAGGCATGCCATTCCAGGGCTGACCCCAGGGAATGCTGAGATGGCAATTGAGACTGGGTATGGTGGTGCACACCTGCAGTCCCAGTGATTGGAAGGCTGAAAACAGAAGGATCAGTATGAGTATGATCTGTGTAGTGAGACCCTATAGAACCCTGTACTAAATACATTAAAAAATTAAAAAAAAAAAAAAAATAGAAACCAGGCATGGAGGCGCATGCCTGTAATGCCAGCACTCAGGAGGCT
>NW_004524687.1:8582702-8584380 GCF_000260255.1 Octodon degus
AGATAGCTCAGTGGAATAAGTGCTAGACTGGCAAGCACAAGGTCATGAGTTTGATCCCTGGTCTCACCAAAACAATAAAAAAAAAAAAAACCCTGAAATTGTTTCAAGAATTTACTTTCAAGCGCTACATCAAAAATTGATAAAATGGGGGCCGGGGAGATGGCTCAGTGGAATAAGCGCTTCCCTAGCAAGCACAAGGGTCTGAGTTCAATCCCCGGTTCTGGAAAAAAAAAAAAAAAAAGTTACTGTTCATTATAAAAAAAAAAATGATAAAATGTTGTTTAGTAGATTAGAAATTTCTATTCTGCAAAATAAAGAGTTCTTACAGATGGAAAAAATTAATACACTGCATATTGTTGTCTTCATAGTGGTTATTCATAGTACAAGATGCAGACATTAAAGGAATAATTTAACAAGAACAGTTAACAGAAATTAATGAACTTGAGATAAAAATACAAAGACTCAATGAAATCCAAGATCTGGGGGTTTTGTGGGGGTTTTTGTTTGTTTGTTTGTTTTGCCGAACCAGGGATTGAAATCAGGCCAGGGAAGCACTTATTCTACTGAGCCATCTCCCCAGCCCTCTGCTTCTCTAAAGGAATAAACAAAGTGGGCAAACCCTTAGCCCAAGAAAAGTAAGAAAAGATCCAAATGAATACAACTAGAAATGAAAAAGATAGGCTGAAGAGATAGCTCAGTGGCATAAGCACCTGCCTGGCAAACTCAAGGTCCTGAGTTCAATCCCCAATTTTTTTAAAAAAAAAAAGATATAAAAGGTGAAATGATGAACATCACTGAGACCCAGAAAAATATTAATTACTTCAAAAAAAATCTGTATAACAATGAGTTAGGGGGCTGGTGAGATGGCTCAGTGGTCTAAAGCACCTACTTAGAACAAGCTTAACAAAGCACAGGGACCGCGGTTCAATCCCCCAGCACCACATGCCAGCCAGCCCTGCCCCCTGGTGGGCTGAGCTGGCCACACACACACACACATAAATAAATAAAATTAAAAAAAAAAAAACAATGAGTTAGAGAATTCAGAATAAATTAGTAGGTTCCTAGATATATATGGGTTACCAAAACTGAGCCAAGAACATATTTTTTAAAACTTACTAACACAATAACAGGTAGTGAAATTGAAGCAATAATTAAAAGTCTTCCAACCAGGAAAAGCCCAAAACCCAATACAGTGAAGATCGAACATTATTCCTCAAATTCTTTAATGAAACTAAAATGTAATGAGTACTAGCAAAGTTATTCTTGGAAGCTAGAATGACCTTAATTCAAAACCAGGCAAGGACTCAAGGAAAAAGAGAAGTACAGGCAATGTCTTTAATGAATTTTGACCCTAAAATTCTCAACAAGATCCTGGCAAACAAAATGCAAAAAATCATGAAAAAGATCATACACTGTGACCAAGTAGGCTCCATCTCAAGGATTTGGGAATGGTTCAACACACATAAATCAAAAAGTGTAATACATCACATAAAAAGAATCAAGGACAAAAAACATATGATCATTTCAATAGATGCAGAAAAGCCTTTGATAAAATCCAATATATACTTATGACAAAAACGCTAAAGATGGGCTGGTGAGATGGCTCAGTGGTCTAAAGCACCTACTTAGAACAAGCTTAGCAAAAACAAAGGGACCGCGGTTCAATCCCCAGCACCAC
>NW_004524687.1:8584775-8585987 GCF_000260255.1 Octodon degus
GGTGGGCTGAGCTGGCCACACACACACACAATAAATAAATGTAATAAATAAAAATAAATAAATATTAAAAAAATAATAATAATAAAATAAAAAATAAAAAAATAAAATTAGGAACAGCACAAGAATGCCAACCCAGTTCAATATAGTAATAGAAACATTTGCCAGGGAAAACAGGTAAGAGGAGGAAATAAAATTATATAAAAGGGATGTGTATACAGGAAAAGAAGTCAAATTATTATTTATAGGCAATGTGATTCTCTACATAGAAGACCCAAAAAATTTTTCCAAGAAACTCCTCCAATTAATAACTAAATTCAGGAGCCCTGTCCCACACCCCCAACATAGTGGGAACCAGGCTGAGCAGTGGACAGCCCCAGGAGCCTCCATGACACATGCCCTGACCCCACACTATTGCAGGAGCTCCAAAAGAACATCACACACACACACACACACACACACACACACACACACACAGAGTCACAGGATCAGGACTGGCCCACACATACCTTCAAGAGACCTTGGAAGGCCAGACCCACAGCTTCTACCTTACAGGAGACAGCTGAGCCCCGGAGAGCTTCAGGAGCATTAGTGAGCTTCACCCCACTCCCTCACCATCACAGGAGGAGCCCAGAGACTTGGTGAACTTTGGAAGCTTCAAAAATGGCAAAATGCAGGAGCAAAATGCATTATCAGACCTCTAGCTCACCTAGAACAAGTCCTGGAGAAAAGAGCATAGAGGAATTTGGAATAAATCAGAAATGAAAAAGGTCATAAACCTAAAATTTTTGAAATGATAGCAATTGAAGTAAAGAAAAAGCCCCATCAGGATATGGAAGAAATCAGTCCACAAATAATCTCTCAGATTAAAAAAAAAAAAAAAAAGACTACAATCATGAAAGAATTGCACAGCACATCTAAAGAAAACATAGGTTTAAAAAAAAAAGTAGCATTCAAAAATGTTGGAAACAAATAACCACTAAGACAACAATATACAATGTAGAACAGACCCAGAGCGCAAGCCTGGCATGAGTGAGACAACCGAGGGTCGCGGGATCCTGAACAGACCCAGAGCGCAGGACTGGTGAGTGAATGAGATGACCCAGGCCTGGGGATCCTCATTTGACCCAGGCTGCATTCAGCACGGAATCCTTCAGCAGAACTCCCTGCAAAGAGGCTAGAGGCAAGACCCACCCAGCTGATTCAGGAGCAGAA
>NW_004524687.1:8587912-8589446 GCF_000260255.1 Octodon degus
TAAAATCTTGTTTTGAGATTTTGTACCACTGTTTTTATTTTTTTTCTTTCTTTAAAATAAAAATAACTGATGTCAATTTAAAAAAACATGCAATGTATTAATTATTGAAAATGTACTAGTAATCAGTTGTGAAACTGTCTCATTGCTATTTTCTCAATAAAAATATTTTTTTAAGAGAAATTATCTTTACTAGTTTTATCTGCATTTCTCTGTAAAAAAAAAAATCAAACACTGCTAAATGGCCACTTCAGTAAAAATACAGTGTTAAACCATAAGAAGGTTCACATTCTTTGGACGGGCTTGATTCCAAGGATGTCGAACCCTTTGGCCATAACTGCAGCCGCTGCTTCACACAGCAGCATCCGCCACATGTTCACCTTCAATACTTTTCCAGTCTGCCGGTCTTTCTCCACACAGTAGCAGTTGTCATAGAACTCTGTGAAAGTAGTCGCCAGCTCATAAATATAATCACAGAGTGTATGGAGGAATAAATCGTCTAAAATCTTCTGCAAAATTTCGGGAAAACGTAAAATGCATCGGCCTAGCTTCCACTTCTTTTCATGGTCTAAAATGATCTTGGTCTCCCGAGCAGCTTTCCGGAGCATCTCTTCATCAATGCTGGCCAGGCGGGCAATGGACCTGATTCTGGTGAATGCATACAAGAGATAAGCAGCTGTGTTCCCTCTGTCGTCTAGCATTTTGTCAAAGGAAAAGATATAATCATTCATCCAGTTATGGGAAAGGTCAGCATATTTGATACAGCCATAAGCAACCGATGTCTGAGCAGCTTTCAACTCCTCTGGAGTTAACACCTTGTCTCTCTCTTTTTCCTTCAGTTTATCCATAGATCATTTTAGTCCTTCCTCCAGAAGGTCTATGAGGTGCACTGTTTCACCTGAACGTGTTTTAAACTTCTTCTTGTCTTCTCCCAGCACCACACCAAATCCAGCAAGGGTCACTCGCGTTACTTTAGGATCATACCAACCCATCATTTGGGCAGCAGCAAACACTGTTTGGAAGTGCATAGCTTGTCCACTATCTACAACATAGATAATCATATCTGCTTTTTCCTCAAATAGTCTTTGTTTAATAGCAGCCATATAAGATGTGTCATAGGTGTAACCACCATCTGATTTCACTATGGTCAGTGGTATGGAACAACCTGGGACAAACACAATCTTTCTGCCATCATCCACTTGCACGAATCCTCTATCTTCAAATTCTTTCACAACATCACACATCCTATCTTGATAGAAGGATTCTCCTCTCTCTATTAAGGAGATGTCCAATGCCTCATAGATTTTATTAAACTCTTGGCGGGAGACATCACAGATAAGCTTCCAAGCTTGTGTAATATCTGGGTCTTTACTCTGAAGCCGAACAACACACTGATAAGCTCGCTTTTTAAATTCCTCTTCAGTATCAAATCTCTTCTTAGATTCCTTGTAAAAGGCCTGAAGATCCCCAATAGGTGGTGAAACGGCCAGATAATCTGGAAACTTATCTTGCAGGTGAGCAATGAGCATGCCAAACT
>NW_004524687.1:8589926-8597135 GCF_000260255.1 Octodon degus
GATACTTTAATTTTAAATTTTCTTCTTGCAACTGCTGCAAACTGGGAGAAGCTTCCAAGCAGTTATAGTTTTTCAACTGGTCAATTTCAGCAGTCAGAGACGCAATCTCTTTTTCCTGCTGCAGCAGCCGCGCGGAGCACTGGGCCACCAAGCCGTCCATCCTCGCCTCAACGCTGTACAAGCCAAGTGGCCGGAAACGGAAATAGCTAGCAGAGCTAAAAATATTTTTTAAAATGATGAAAACATTGAGAGAATAATACAGGAAAAAATTCCAATGCATGAAACAGATACCCAGGAAATTAAAAATTCCACTGAAATCTGACAACACTGTTTGAACAAAACTGAAGATACTTTCAAACTTCAAAGACAGCACTGAAGCTACAATCATGAAAGAAAAGAGCTATTAAAAGTAGCAAGGAAACAGGAAATAATAATTCAACAGCTGCAAGATAATGCAAGGAAAACAATGATAGGTTCAATAAAACAGCAGGAACAGACACAAATGACATAAAGAGACTATTTGAAGAAGAAGTAGAAAATTTCCCAAGCATGGGAAAGGACTCTGACATCCTAAAAAGTGAGGCGTGTACAACTCTAATTTACTCATAACCAAAATAAGTCTACACTCAGACCTGTAGTACACAAGATCCCAGAAATTCAGCAAAGGAACAGAATATGAAAAGCTGTTAGTCAAAAGAAACAGATCACCTATAATGGAAAGTACGTTAAAATCATGGCAGATTTCTCAAATCAAAGCAAGTCAAGATGAACTTGGAGTAAACTGAAAGAAAACAACTGCCAACCCAGACTGATATACCATCCAAAATTAAAGGAAAAATAACATACTTCCATAACAAAGAACAACTGAAGAAATTCATGACCACCAATCCAACCCTACAAAGAGTAATGAAAGATATTCTACAAAGAAAAAATGACCAGAACTTCAAGAAAAAAAATTTTAAAACCCACCGAACAGAGCAGACAATTAAAAAGGGGAAAAGTAGAGAATCAACAGCAGGAAAATAACATGACAAAGATAAACCAAAACACATCAGTTATAACTAACAACATAAATGGCTTTAATTGACCAATCAAAAGCAGTAGACTGGCAGACTCAAAATCCAAAAATATACTGATACAAGAAACACATTTAACTCAAAAGGAAATTCATAAAGTGAAAATCAAAGGATGGAAAACAACATTTCATGCAATAGAAACCCAGAAAAAAAGCAGGGATGGCTATTCTGTTTGCAGACAAAGTAAACTTCAAACCAAGAATGATCAAAAGAGATAAATAAAGTCACTATATACTTGTTAAGAGAAAACTGCAAGAAGAAGGGATAAGTCCTAAATATATATGCACCAAATATAGAAACACCCAGCTATATAAGACAAATATCAATAGGCATGAAAAATCAAATGAGCAAGAACACAATTGTCATGAGGAACTTTAACACCTCATTGTTACAAAGAGTTAGAACTACTAGACAATAATTCAGCAAAAATAAAATAAAATAAATAATTGAACCAAACTTGTGAACAAATGGACTTAGTAGACTTTTTTTTATTTTAGGGAAGGGTCGACAGGGTGTTCATGTTCTCACTAGTAGATCGGACTCATAGTGACCCACCTGTTTATAGCCTCCCAAGAGCTGGGATTACAGGCACACTCCACCATGTCCAGTCTCAATTGCCATCTCATCATGCCCTGGGGTCAGGGCTGGCATCGCAGGCCGTGGGATTGAACCCCCAGCCCCTGTGCCTGCTTGCAGTCACTTTAATCCACTGAGTTATTTGACCGTCCTGACTTAGTAGACTTCTACAGAGTGCTCCATCCAAAAAATCTGAATACGCACTTTTCTCAGCTGCACATGGGGTGTTCTCTAAAACAGACCATATACCAGCCCATAGAACACGCTTAAGTACATGCAAAGGAAATGAAATAATCCCGTGCATATTATCTGACCATAGTACAATGAAATTGGAAAATTTTGACAAAAGAAATTGCGCAAAAACATGAAAATTAAATAACATCATCCTGAACAATCAACGGGTCACAGATGAAATTAAATAAGACATTAAGCTGTCTTTCCAATCAGACAAAAATGCAGATACAACTTACCAAACCTGTGGGATACAATGAAAGCAGCTTTAAGAAGGAAAATTGCTTTTGGCCTATGTTAATGGAGACAAATACAAAAGGCAGGACTATTTAAGCCAATATGTGGTTAGTTTAAGAGTTGTTTATTATTGTACTGATGAACTAATGTTCACATGAAAAAATAACAAAATTTTTAAAAGAAAATTAAAAGTGCTACTCCAGTAAACACATGAATGATAAAGAAAGCACAACAGATGGGGGGGAGGGCTAAAGGGAGGGTAGAGGAGTGCGAAAAAAATTTATAGCATGTACAGGTACAAATTTTCTACATTGAATATGATCATTATGTATATCTAAAATATACCAATAAAATCTGATTTTTAAGAAAACACAACAGCCTTACTGCTGATGTGGGAAAAGTTTCAATGTTCCAGACAGATAGAACCAGCTACAGCAAACATTCCCTTGAACCACCATTAGTTCAGAATAAGACCCTGACTCTAAACCAAAGCAAGAAGAGAAGTGAGGAAGTTGCAGAAAAAGAAATTGGAAGTAGCAGAGTTGGTTCATCAACTTTAAGGAGGGAGTCGTCTCCATGACAGAAAAGGAGAGGTTTGGTACCGGGGACCAAACTTAGGACTCTGCACTTGCCGGCCAGGTGCTTACACCACTGAGCTATCTCCCCAGCCCAAATAAAAAGACAGGTAAAGCCGCAGTGCTAATGTAAAGCCGCAGTAAGTTACTCAGGCAGAACTAAGATCACGGACAAAGGTGGCTACCTTAATACAGAGCTGCAATGTGGGTGACCTCCTTTACCTTGGGAGACGGCTTCAAGGGCTTTCATAGTTGACAGAAGTCACTACCTGACTGCAGAGCTTCGAAGGACAGGCTGCCTTTCATGTTAGGAGCTAATGCAGCTAGCCTTGAAATGGAACCCAACCCTTACTGACCAAATCCCTAGGGAACTTAAGATTCAGACTGTATATCTGACGTACAATCTATTTAAAAGACATAGTATGATATTTTCTCCTAGTATTAGAAACCTTAAAAGGTATATTTCCATTTTCCATTGACTTTATATTACTACTTCCCTATCTTTTATACAAACACACATATGAAAAAAATACATATGTAATCCGATAACATTGATAGTTTCATAGAAATCTTTAATGATGTTTTAAATGAGTTCATCTAATATATTTTACATAGTCCTGCATAACTATCATTTTGAGAGCTCTTTATTCTTCATCCAGGAGCATACAGCAACCTCTCTTGCCTTCTGGATTATGCTCTTTGTTATTTCCTATATACTATGTCTGGAGGTATTAGAGTATTTACAGTTTGTATAACTGGAAAATATTTTACTTTTAGTTTTCAAAGGTATGTTTGCTAAGTATAAAATTCAAAGAAGACATATTGGGTTTTTTCCTTTCTTTCAGTCCTTCAATTAGACTAGTTTCTTATACACTTGGTCTTTTTTTTTCTTTCTTTCTTTCTTTCTTTGTGGAATAAGATGCTATTTAATTTTGTTCTTCCATAGCTAATTTTTTAATGTATATGCTTTAATGATTTTTTTCTTTACAATAAGTTTTGGACAATTTCATTTTTGTGTATCTTGGTATGATTTTATTCAAATTTCTTGTGCAAAAGGTTCATTTTTCTTGGAAATGTAGTGTTACAAGTTCAACTAAATTCAGAAATTTTAAATCTTTAAATATTTACTGCCTACCTCTTTCTACTTTGAGAATTCTAATTATATGAATATAAATTTCTTAATTTTGACACAGAGTGAACTATTACATGAATGACCTAAATCCTTCTTCATTTTTATTTTGGACAATTTTTGTTATATTCATTTAAGTTTGTAAATAATTTATTTACAATGTGCAATCTATTATTAATCTCATGCTATGTATTCATTTCAGAAATATTACTCTGAAAATCACTCTGTCTATATCTTATATCTTTCATATTTCAGTATTTGTCTACAATTTTTAATATGATATGTAATTACTGATTTTCAATAAAGTTAAAGAAAAAAATCCCTAGGGACCTACGAATTTTGCAGAACAACAAAGTCTGGAGGCAGTATATCTGTTCACAACATGGTTTACTGAATGTTTTAAACCCACTGTTGAGACCTACTGTTTAGAGGGGGAAAAAAGATTCCTTTCAAAATACTCAATGACAACACACCTGGTTACTCAAAGGCCCTGACGGAGACATACCATGAGATTAATGTTGTTTTCATAACTAATAACACAACATACATTCTGCAGCCTGTGGGTTGAAGAGTAATTTTGACTTTCAAATCTTATTATTTAAGAAATCTATTTGCACACCTGTAATTCCAACCCCTCCAGACACTGAGGCAGAAGGATCACAAGTTCGAGGCCAGTTGGAGCAACTTAAAGAGAAGCTAGATCTGATTAATGTAAATTGAAAACTTTGTGGAAAGGATTCACCACTCAAGATGACATTAAGAATGTTAGTGATTCATAGAAGGTGAAAATATCAATATTAATAGGAGTTTGGAAAAAATTGATTCTAGCTCTTATGGATGAAGGATTCAAGACCAATAGAGGAAATAACTGCAGCTATAGTGAAAAGAGCAAAAGAGGCAAAATAGAGGTGGAGCCTGAAGATAAGATTTAATTGGTGCAATATCACGATCAAACTTTAATGATGAGAAGTTGCTTCTCAGAGACAAGCAAGGAAAGTGGTTTCTGGAGATGGAAACTGTTTCTGGTAAAGAAGCTGTAAACATTGTGAAGATGATAACAAAAAATTAGAATGCTTTGTAAATTTAATCTGATAAAATATGGTGGGTTTTGAGAGGATTGATTCTAATTTTGAAAGAGGTTCTACTGTGGCAAAATGCTGTTGAACAGTATCACATGTGACAGAGAATTCTTTTTTGAAACAAATTTCATTGCTGTCCTTTTTTTCTTTTCTCTTTTTTTTTTTTCAATATGGGGCCTTTACATTGCATTACATTCCCAGCCCTCCCATCTTTTATTTCGAGACAGAGTCTCATTAGATTGCTAAATTGCCTATCCTGGGTTTGAACTTGACAGTCTCCTGCCTCAACCTCCCAGAGTACTGGGATTACGGATGTGAGCCTCCAGACCCAGCTCAAGGTTGCCTTACTTGAAAAAACTGCCATTGCCACTGCCACTGGCCCTTCAGCAACCACCAGCTTGGTCAGTCAGCAACCACCAACATTAATACAAGACTCGGCACCAGCAGAAAGATTACAACTCATGGAAGACTCAGGTGATCATCAGTATTTTAGAATTGTTTTGTTTTGTTTTGCTTTTATTCTTGAGATAGGGTCTTGCGATGTACTTCAGGCTGGACTTGTATTCGCTATGTAGCCCAGGTTGGCCCCAAATTCATGAACCTTCTGCCTCAGCCCTCCACATGTTAAGTTTACATGTGCCTCTATTTTTTAATTAAGACACATGCATTGTTTTTAAAACATAATATTATCATACACTTTGAATATAATATTCTGTAAACATAATTTTTCTATCTACTAGGGAATGAAAATTTTTATGTCACTTGCTTTATTGCAATTTCCCTTAGTTGTGGTGCTATGGAATGGGCCCTGCAGTGCCTCTGAGGGATGCCTGTATTGATCAGAATATTTTGTCCCTTCCTTGGTGACAAGCTCCAATTAACCCAGTTCTGATCTGACTATGCTAATCTTCATCACAAATAACCAGTGATGTTGGAACAATCTCACTGTCATTAAATGTTTAAATGATGTTACAATCACTTAAGCAACTAGAGTACACAAATTAGAGCTTTAATTTACGATCTTTTTGCAAGAGCACTTCTGTTAGAATTTAACTTAATATTTCTGTAGACTCATGTTCCTTGTCCAGTCATTCTAATTAATTCTAATGTCCCTAATTAAAGATGCATATCTGTATTTATTCTCCCTAAAAGTAATGGAGATTATTTTTTTGTAATGGAGATTATAAATGGATAAATTTCATTATTGTTCATGATTGTGGTCAATTATTTTCAGGTTCTCGATTTGGAGCCATTTCCCTCTGGGAAGCTATTTGAAAGCAAAACAATCTTACATTTAGCTGCTACTGCCAATAACAAAAATGAAGAAAACAGGCAGATAAATGAAAGTATACTATTATTATATATTATTACATAATACATTATATATTACAAGCTTATTCCATAGATGAAGAATGAGACAGGCTGAGTCACCATGGAAGCTGTTACCAGTTCACTGGTGACACAGTTCAATTGGCACAGTTCAGTGGCCAAAGGACAAGGGGTCAAAAAAGCATCTCACAACAATAGAAAAGTGGCTTCCCACATCAGGGACCAAACACAGGCTGCTGGGTAAAACCTATAGATGGAATCTGAGCTTGAATTTTAAAGAATGCAAACAGGAAAATCCTTATAGCAAGTGGTTTCACAATTCTGTGGTTGATTCTTTGTTCCACTAGAAAATGATGGGAAAACATCTTAGGCTTTAAACTCTTTGAGGTAGGGTATCCAGGACAAAATAGGAGGTCAATAAATGCTTTTTGAGACAAAATTAGCATAACATAGCATTAAAGGTGCATAACAGTTGAAAATGTAGACATTGTCCTCATTTTAGTGTGGAAAAACAGTTTGGTGACTTTGTAGGACCCAAACTCAAGTCTTTTTGGCTCCAAAGTCAATGTCCTTTGCATTATGTCATGTTGTTGCCAGCCACTTGCCTTGTTAAATTACAAAAAATTCCTTTCCATTTCTTTTTATTCCCATTTCTTTTGTAGTTATAAAAGTTCATTACACTGCTCCTTAAGTGTGAAGCCCCCTTCTATTCCAAGCTCCTTATTCTTCACCAGTGATCTCACTTATCCCTTTATTCAAAATGAGATGCATGCCACACTGACCCCCACCCAGGTGCACTGAGCCTGCCACTGAGTCCAGGCATGGTGGCACATGCCTGTAATCCCGGTGCTGGGAAGGCTGAAAACAGCCTGAGGCATAGTGAGACCCTGCACCAGAAAAATACAAAATGAGAGATTAAAGTGCCTGCCTGGTAAACACAATATCCTGAGTTCAGTCCCCAGTCGGGGGCGGGGGGG
>NW_004524687.1:8602965-8608574 GCF_000260255.1 Octodon degus
TGTGGCTTTTTTTTTTTTTTTTTTTTTTTTTTTTTGCGGAAGCAAGGATTTGAACTCAGACCTTTGCACTTGCCAGGCAAGTGCTTATTCTACTGAGCCATCTCCCCAGCCCCCAAAAGTATAGTTTCTGTGTTTCTTTTCCTTTCTTTCTTTTTTTTTTTTTTTTTGAGACAGGATCTCACTATGTAGTGTAGGATGGCCTTGAACTTGCTTATATAGCCTAGGTCAGCCTCTAACTCACTGCAGTCCTCCTGCCTCATCTTCCCAAGTGCTGGGACTACATATGCGCACAATCATGACCAGCTCTCTGTATGTATATTTATATAAATTATTTCAAGGTGGATCTACTGCATAAACAATAGCATATATTCACATACAAGGACGTCCTATAAGTGCCAATCCAATCATGTTACTAAAATGGCTCAGTGAATTTTTATGATTAAAAACAGAAATCTAAAAAAAAAAAATGAAAGTTTTCAAATGATCTTCATGACTTAGCACCTATTTGATCACTTTCTTTTTAACTGAGCAACTTTCTTTTACTTTCAGTAATGCAGCCACAATGGATTTCTCTCAGTTCCTTCAATAATTATTCTTTCTTGTATTAGAGTAATTTTACATTCTGTTTTTCTGTCTGGAAGATATTCTCCTCCTAATTTCCCTTTCTGTTTAGGTAATTTTTACTGTTCTTCAAAATTAAACTTGAAAGTTACTTCCTCAGAGAAATTTTTGTCTTATCAGATTAAGTTAGATTCTTACTGTTGTGTTCTGTTAATGTTATATATGTCATATCATATCATATCATATCATATCATATCATATCATATCATATTGAGGCAAGGTCTTGCTGTGTAGCCCAAACTGATCTTGAACTCACTATGTAGAGCAGGCTAGTCTTAAACTAAGCCTCCTCTCTTAGCATGTGCCACCATGCCTGGTTACTTATATTATGATTGTAATGAAAACTTTTTTTGTTTTTTGTTTGTTTGTTTTTTGAGACAGGGTCTTGCTTTGTAGTTTGAGGTCACCTGAACTCTGTAGTCCAGGCTGACTTCAAACACATAGTGAGCCTCCTGCCTCAGTCTCCTGAGTGCTGAGATTATAGGTGTGGGCCACCACAGCAGGGTTGGATGTCCGCTGAGAGGCTCTTTCTCTGCTGCTTAAAATTCTACCATCTTCCCCCCACTCCATGCCCTGCTCATAATGAAAACTTTTAGATGAAAATTTCCAATTTAATAAACAGTAGAGAGAGTAGTATAACAATTCCTTGCAATTCTATCATGTTTTAAAAAATACTAGCTTAAAGTCAGTTTTATTTGAAAATATACCATATACTGATTATTTTGAAAGAAGTCCTAGAATTCTATAATTAAATCACTAATACTTTATTATCATGATTATGATTTAACAACTAATTGTGCACTCTATTGTTTAGTGGCTCTGTCCTTTGTTGCAGTACACAATGTTGCAATCCCATACATGGGTTTGGGGATTTGAGCATCTTGTTCATTGCTGCTTCCCAGGGTACATCAGTAAAGAAAAAAAAAATGAATGAGTATGACTAAAGAAAAATGAATACAGATTCAAGTGCCTGCTTAGGCAGACTCAGGGACGAGGTTTGATCCCTGATGTGCTGTGCCAACCCTGCCCCTGGGGTGCACTGAGAAGGTGATTGAGACTGGGCGTGATAGTGTGTGCCTGTAATCCCAGCTCTTTGAGAGGCTGAACACAGGGGGATCACTACCAGTCTGATGATCTACATAGTGAGACCCTGAGATCCTGTAGACCCCTACTAAAAAAAAAAAAAAAAAGAAAAAGCATGAATGTATCTGATGTGATTAGAGTTCACAAAGGCATTTGTTAAGATCTCCCATATAATCTTTGTTAGTTAATACAGGCTAGAATTAAAAACTATTAGGTGAGATTCATTTGTTGTTGATTTATCTAATGGGCTAAGAAGATTGTGATTTTTCAGTAGTGTGTCTCAGGATCTCCCCATGACTTACTCTTGTTCCACAACTTTTTTTGTTAATGACTTGAATGAATAGAGAATATACTTTTTAAATATGAAAGAGATAGCAAATGCACTAAATGATGGAGAAAGAATTCAAAAGGATTTTGACATCCTAAAATGACAGAAACCAGTAAGATAACTCATGATAATAACTTAAAAGCCTTATACTTAGCCCCCCCCCAAAAAATGCCAGAATTTTACACTGGGAGAAATGTAGCTTAGCAACAGCATGTGTTAAGACTATTTAGTGATACTGCACAGCTGAATGGGCCAAAGGTAGTCTGGGTTCTTGCACACAAGGTAAGAGTTACCAAACATACACCGCATAGCAGATAGCAAATAGCTATGCTTACTGAGGATCCTGGGATGGTAGCAGCAAGAACCAGCAGAAGGGCAAAGGGAAAAAGAGGAGGGGGTGGAACTGAGGAAGAGAAACCCTCCTTAACTCAGGCTTCCCCTATTTAAAGGGTCAGCTGCCTCTAACTACAGGTGCTGCCCATTCCATCTGTCACAGGAGTAGGTGATCTGCCACCTCCCGCATGGAAACCTTCCAATCTAAATACAGAGGGTCAGGGCCAGCCAAATAGCTTAGTGGACTAAAGTGTCTGCAAGCAGGAGCAGAGGCCTGGGTTTGATCCCCAGGCCTGCCATGCCGGCCCTGCCCCTGGGGCATGCTGAAAGAGAAATTCAGACTGGGTTTGGTGGCACATTCCTGTAATCCCAGCTCATGAGAGGTTGTAAACAGGCAGATCACTACATGTCCGATCTAGTAGTGAGACCCTGAACACCCTGTAGACCCTTCCCTAAAATACATACATAATCATTAGGGTTTATGTTTATAGTTGAATGAAAGAAGGGAGTGGCTCCTTCAACTTCCCTATTTCTAATACTGTATTAGTACTGTGTGACTACCGTGCGTGTTTGAGGCTCCAAGTTCAATCATCAGCAAATAATCCCTTTCCCTAAAAAGGTAACCTAGTGTTCATAATGTGCCTTAGCTACTATGAAATCTGTTGGAAGACTTAGATTCATTATCAGAGGGCAGCACTTAGAATAAGTGAGGTAACTACTGACTCACCTTTCTCTTGTTATCAATTACCTAAAATTTACCAGGAATAATTTTTTGTTACAGAGAGATCTGAAGCTATTAGAAAAGGAAGTTTTTGAAGAATTGGGGGTATTTACTCTGTGAAAGCTAAGGCTGATCACTGTCTAAAAGGTTTTTTGTTTGTTTTAAATTAATATACAATGCATTAAAATTGTGAGGTATCATAGCTCTTGTTGGATGAGAGGAGCTGGCAATTACGGTCTTAAAACTTCATGGAAACAGCTGTCTGGAGATGGTTATGCTGTCTCCTTACAGAAATCTCTCTCTTCTAGCTCACCTTCAGTTCATACCAGATGCTGCTGTTCAGCGCCCCGCTGCCCTCCCACCTTTGATGCCTTCTCTGGTTCTGTCAGTGTTTGCATTTGCAACCCCTGGGTGGGGTAACTGTAGGAGATCTGTCAAGGGGGGACTATTATGAACTCTGAAAATAAGATTATGAGGAAGATCTCATATAAGGCTAAGGAACTCTTGTTGGTCAGGATCGCTCAAATGCAGAATTATCTGCTTTTTGATTCTGTGAAATTTCACAAAGACAGCATGCTTCCTTCCCCCACTGCTCTCCTTTTTCTCTTTTCTTCCCTTCTCTTCTGTTATGAACTAAATTGTATTAAACTATAAAAAAAGAAAAGAAAAAGAGAAGACACTTAAACAAGATGCAACCCCAGACATTCAGTTCATCAAAGACAAACCTACTAAGGGACAATGAAGTGAGATAATCCAAAAGCCACTCACTTGGCCTCCCTGAAGTGGTAACAACAAAATAATTGCATGAGGCTCTAGGAAAAATCAACTCAGAATAATTTTTCAGATAACTAAAGAGATGATGCCCCCAAAGAAAACCATGTTTAGTGACTTTAGAGCAAATACAGACAAAAAAAAAAGAGGAGCTTAAGAAAATTATGGAAGCCATGAATGCTCGGCATAGGAAAGAAATGGAATCCATAAGGCAGATGGAAGCAGATAACCAGGAGAATGAAAATTCCATTGAAAAAATCTGCAGCACATTGAGCCAATGTAAACTCAAGATCTCAGAAATAGAAAATAGGCTTACAGTTCAAAATCATGACAAGATTTCTTAAAAATAGAAAGAAACTGAGAAATCAATCCAGCAGCTGCTAGATGAGGCAAAATGAATAACATAAGACTGATTGGAGTCAATGAAAAAGAAGCACAAGGTAGCACAAAGATATATTTTATTTTATTTTTATTAATTTTATTGAGAAACAAATAGCAATGAGACAGTTTCAAAACAGATTAGTAGGACAGTTTCAATAATTAATACATTGCATATTGTTGTCTTCATAGTAGTTATTCATAGTGCCAGATGCAGACATGATATCCTGTCCAAACACTTTTAGTACAAATCTTTCTTATTGAATTACAAGAAAGTAGCTATATATCTATCCTATTTTGTATATACAGATACAAAATGGTCCTTTATTTGTATTCCCTTTTTTTTGTTTAGTTTTGTCAGAGATGGGTATTCCATTGCCATTTAAATATTGTAGGTGCATGAATTCAGCGAAATAATCTCCTATAGTCCAGTAATCCATAATAGTAGTGGGTTATCCATAGGACTGGCAATGTCAGAAATTGTTGACTTGAGCCCTTTACAGCCCAACATATTAATATGGCTTTACTTTTTATACTTCATTTTCATACTTTTCTGCTGGATGGTTAAGACCAAGATAGAGCAAGACCTATATAACAAGAAATATAACATTTGTAACTGACAAGGTACAAGGATATATTTTTTTAATTTCCAATACAGATAAGTGAGCCATATAGAACTCAAATTAGCCATAAGCAAAACAAATTTACAGCCAAGCATATCATACTCAAGATTCCAGAAATTCAATGCAAGAATAGAATCTTAAAAGCTGCGATGAAAAAATAAATCACTTATAATAGAAAGCCTATCAGAATCACAGCTGACTTCTCAGTACAAACATTCAAATCAAGGAAAGCTTAGAGTGAAATATTTCAACCTCTAAAGGAAAACATCCTTCAACACAGTTGATGTATGCTGCAAAACTATCTTTCAAGATGGATGGAGAAATAAGATACTTTAATCGCAAAAAAATCTGAAGAAATCCATGACCACAAAACCAGTGCTCAAAAAGGTTTCAAAGGATACTCTAGAAAGAGATAATAAAGATAAAAATTCCATGAGCCCCAGTGGAAGAAAAGTACCAGGCAAGACAAAAAATTAAACAGAGGGTGACAATATATCAATACTTGATGAAAAATACCTGTTCAATGTTATGACTAAGATGTTTGATATTCAGACAGATAGTGAGGTTAAGCTTAACAGCCCAGGTTGTATGGTAATAACAATAAGCTTCTCTTCTGGAGGGTTAACAACCTAAGTTTGCAGAACAAAATTAGAGAAAAAGAAGGGCTACAAGGAAAGCCAACATTTTGGCCCTAGCCTTCTAAGGTCAATTAAGACTCAGGACATATGAGAACTTGTACTGTAACGTCATG
>NW_004524687.1:8608749-8610803 GCF_000260255.1 Octodon degus
AGAGAGAGAGAGAGAGAGACAGACAGACAGACAGACAGACAGACAGACAGACAGAGACACAGACACAGATACAGACACAGACACAGACACAGACACAGACACAGACACAGACACAGACACAGACACAGACACAGACACAGACACAGACAGAAAGACAGAGAGAGATTCTACGTTGCCGCCTCCTCTCGTCTTCCTGCTTTCACCATCATCAAGAAGTGGTGATTCTCCTCTATTTCAAGGTAAAAGCTCCCCACTGTGACTCTTATTTTCATCCACTTCACCACCAATAGTTCCCCAACCTGACTATATTACATTACTTCTTTATTCTTTCTCCTATGACTTCTTGCCAGGTAAAATATGAGTACTCTTTTACACATGTGCACGCATGCACGAGCACACACACACACACACACACACACACACACACACACAGATACACACACACCTCCACACACCAGTGTAACCCTTGAACTATATTCCTGTCCCTTTTCCTTTCCTTTCATTAATATGCTCATTTCCCCAAGGCCTCCATCTCCTCAGCACCTAATCACGTGGAGAAAATGCTCTCTTGGAAACTGAAGGATCAAACCCAACAGATTTTCTTAGCTCTCCATCCTTGTCAGTCACTCCATCAGAGCCATCACTATTGATTCTGGCTTCTTCATATTATCTTCTCCTGTGATTTGTATAAAGTGCTCCACTGTTGTTTTCTGATTCTATTTTCTCCATCTGACTCAAAATGTAAATACTCCCTTTGGTTGTTCCATACTTTTTCTCCTCTTATACTCTCTCCTTAGGGAAATTTAATTCAACTTTTCTACCCATCTTCATTACTGACTGTTGCTCTAGTCTACATTTTCAAAACCTTAGACATTTTCACCAGCCTGTCCTACTGATACCCCAAATTCATTATATCCACAATACAGTCACTTCTTTTATTCATATATACCCATATATTACATTGTAAATACTATTACCCTAGTCATTGTGAAAAAAAATATTTTTTTAATCTTTTATTTATTTGAGTGGCACAGGGTCTCACTATGCAGTTCAGACTTGTAGTGATCATCCTGTCTCAGCCTCCCCAGAATTGGGATTACAGGCATGTGCCACCATGCCCAGTTTCAGTGGCCAGCACAGTGTACCCAGGTTCCAGGGCTGGCACAGCATGTGGTACCAGGAATTAAATCCAAGTCCTTGCGCTTGCCAGGTATGTGCTTAGACATCTGAGCTATCTCCCCAACCAAAAAAAATGTGTAAAAGTTGTGTTCAGCTAAGAGGCCAAATACTAATTACAGGAGACCTAATATTCAAATACAAATTACTTTCTTTTGTTTAACAAATTATGTTTCAACTTAATGCATACTTAACATTTCAAACTAGTTTGAAAGCATATTTCAAGTGAATGTTTATATAGTAATACACATAGTTGAAACCTGAAAACTAAACAGCATTACATTGCACACAGGAAAGGGTAGGTTATCCTCCCTACCTATCTATCTCTAATTCTCCTCTTCAACAGCACTGTTATCAGTTTTATCAGTGTTTTCAGATTGCTATACATTTATACATAAATATTCTATGTATTTACAAGTATATGTATACAGGTTTTTATATTTAAATTCCAGCACATTTAAATGGTGGTATGCGGGACTTTTGAGTGGAGCTCAGCGTTAGAGTGCTTGGATGACACACATGAGGTCCTGTGTTCAATTCCCAGCACCACCACCAGTGAATTAAATGGCAGTATGTTATACACATTATTCTTGAAATTGTTTTTTCATTTGACAGTATATTTTGGAACATATTCCTTATTAAATATACTTTATTCATTCCTAATGACTGCATAATAATAACCACACACAGATGCATTCTTGCTCTTTTAAAAAAACTTTTTACTTTAAAGAGAAATAAAAACAAAAATGATACAGAGTTTCAAAATAAAATGATAGTGGGGGCCTGGCCCTAGCTCAGGCCTTTAAGTGGCTGCTTCCACAAAGTTGTCAGCCTCAGGTTGCTGGAGTTCGAACCTCACAACTCTCCCGGTGGCCAAA
>NW_004524687.1:8610903-8613941 GCF_000260255.1 Octodon degus
TAATGGTGTTTGTAAATAGGATCACAAGTCCGCATCTTGTACAGCAATTAATCGCTAAGAAGAATATATGCAGTATATTATTTGTTGAAACTGTAGTTCCTATTTAATTTGAAAAAATATAAATAAATAAATAAATAAATAAATAAATAAATAAATAAATTACAAAAAGAACTAAATAAAAAGCTGAGTAACGTGAATAAAAATTTCACGAAAATCAGAAAAAAAAGGAAGGGAAAAACAAAACGAATGATAATTAAGATAGTTATCCTACTAATTTCTCTTAGTTCATTGAAAGGAAAAGTCTGTGCTAATATTGTTTGGACAATTAAATGCTGATATCTTGTACTCTGTTAAAAATAACAATACACAGTGTGTTAACTATTGTTACCTTCCTATTATCTTGTTTTGAAATTTTGGGGTTATTTTTCTCTTCAAAGTAATTTTTTTTAAGAGACACAGATTAGCAGAATGGAACAAGAAACAAAACTCAGTGATATGCATTATACAAGAAACATTTAAGTCAAAAGGAAACATTAAAAATTAAAGAAAAGAGCCAGTGAGATAACTCAGCAGACTAAGGTGTCTCCTTAGGCAAGCTTAGGCAAGCACAGCCACCACATGCCTCACCAGACCCACCACCAAGGCATACTGAGCCCACCTGAGTCCAGGGCATAGTGGTTCACGCCTGTAATCCCAGCGCTGGGGAAGCTAAAAGTAGGAGGATCACTACTACAACTATGAGCTGCATAGTGAGACCCTGCAACAACCAAATCAATAAATAAATAAATAAAATCAAAGAAAAAAATAAAAAATTGAAACTAACATTCCAAGAACAGGAACCCAGAAAGCAGCAAGAGTTGCTATCATAAATTCAAACAAAGTGGATTTCAAACCAAGACTGATCAGAGACAAATAATTTCACTATATATTGGTTTTGGGAACAATTCACATGGAAAAATTCACAATTATAAACATATATGCTCCAAATACTGGTATACCCAACTTCATAAAACAAACACTAGTAGATATGAAAAATTAGATAAACATCAGTACAGCTGTAATGGGGAACCTCAAAATCAGACTGTCACAAATGAAGAGATCAGTTAGACATATAATTAATAAAGAAATAACAGCATTGAAGCCAGGTGTTGTGGCACATGTATGTAATCCCAACACTCAGGAACCTAGAGAATTGCCGTGAGTTTGAAACCAACCAGAGCTATATAGTAAGTTCAAGGCAAGACCCTGACTCAGAAAAGTCCATCAGAGTTGAACCAAACCTTTGAACAAATGGACTTAAATATCTATACAGAGTTTCATTTAGTAACAACAGACTATATATCCTTCTCAGCAAGACATGGGACTTTCTCCAAAATAGATAACATATTAGTCCAAAAACCACACTTACGTAAATGCAAAAGAATCAAAATTGTATCACGCATATTTTTGGATCATACTGCAATGAAACCAGAAATCAACGGCAAAAGACACCAAAAAAAAAAATCCTATGTAAACATATATAAATTAAATAATACTATCTTGAATAATTTATGGCTCAGAGAGAAAATTAAGGAAGAAATTAGAAAGTTTCTACAATCCAATGAAAATGCCAGTATGACACAGCAGAACCTATGAGAACAGTGAAAACGGGTCTTAAGAGGGAAATGTTATGGCAGCAGTGAGCCCAAATAAATGAGCTGCTTCACTTGAAGATATACTTATTAGTGAAATAAACCAGACCCACATCTATAAATATTGTATTGTCTGCCTAGTATAAGGACTTAAATTCTGTATATGGTTAGGTTTCTAAATTTCTTTGTAAAAATATGTAAATGCTTATTTCTACTTTTATAAAATTATCTTTCCTTAAAAAAGAAAAAAATGAGCTGCTTGTATACCTGAAAGTCATAGAAAAGCAAGAACAATCCAAACTCCAACCTAGTAAAAGGAATAAAATTATAAATACTAGAAAAGAAATTAATGAAATCAGGGCCGGGGAGACGCCTCAATGGAATAAGCACTTGCCTGGCAAGTTCAAGGGCCTGAGTTCAATCCCTGGTTCCACAAAAAAAAAAAAAATAATAATAATTAATGAAATCAAGATTAAAAAATACAAAAAAATCCCAAACAATGATACAGAGTTGATTCTTTGAAAGATTGAAATAGACAAACTCTTAGGAAGAATAAGGAAAGAAAAGACTCAAATTCAGCCAATTAGAAATGAAAAAAATTTAAAAAAGAAAGAAATGAAAAAATTAAAATCACAATAGAATCTTCTGAAGTCAAGAAGATTATCAATAGTTACTTTGAGAAACTGCACTCTAATAAAATGAAAACTACAAAAGAAATGGATACATTCCTAGACACATAAATTATCAAAACTGAACAAAGATATTAAAATCCTGAATAATTTAATATCAGTCCATGAAATTAAAGAGGTAATTTTTTTTAAAAACTAAGAAAAGTTTAGGTCTCAGTGGATTCACTGGCAAATTCTACAAGAACTTTAGAGAACATCTAATATTGATACTCTCCAAACTCTGTAATAAAATCAAAAGGGAAGCAGTACTCTCAAAGATATTCCTAGAAGTAAGCATTGCACTTATTGAAAAACCAGAAAAGGACCCAACCAAAAAAACAAAAACCGTAGCCAATCTCTTTAAGGAACATAGACATAAAAGTCCTCAATAAGATACTGACAAAAGAATGCAACAATTCATCAAAAAGATCATATATACATAAATACTATGCATACATACACACATTCATATATACATTTAAGTAAAATTCATTTGAGGGATACCAGGATGGTTCGACATATACAAATCAATAAATGTAATTCATCACATAAAAATGAGGACAAAAATCACATGATCCTCTCAATAGATGCAGAAAAGCATTTGGCAAAATCCAACATCTCTTAATAAAAAAAAAAAAACAAAATAGGAATAAAAGGGCTTTATTTGGATCTGATGAAAGCTACCTATGACAAACCAACTGCCAACATTATACTAAACGGAAAAAGGCTGAAAGCTTTC
>NW_004524687.1:8614041-8615328 GCF_000260255.1 Octodon degus
AAAAAAAAAAAAAAAGACAGCTAGATCAACTAGACAAAAATTCAAAAATGAGACATTAGAACTGAATCAAACTTGTAAACAAATGTGATTTAGCAGATGTCCATGGAGTGCTCTACCCCACATCAAAATACACATTCTCTGCTGCACACAGGATATTCTCCAAAATAGACCACCTACAAGCTCATAAGTCATGCTTAAGTAAATGCAAAGGGACTAAAATTATTCCATGCATATTATTAATCCATAGTGCAATAAAACTGGAAATCAACAGCAAAAGAAACTATAAGAACTTCAAAAACACATGGAACTTAACGCCCTCCTGAATAACCAATGGGTCACAGTTGAAATTAAAGAAGAAATTAGACAATTTATACAATCAAATGATGATTACAATATAACTTACTAAGATTTATGGGACACAATGAAACCAGTTCAATAAGGGAAAGCTTGGTTCTTTTTGTTTTGTTTTGTGTTTTGGGGAAGGGTCTACATGGTATTCAAGGTCTCACTACTAGATTGGACTCATAATGATCCACCTGTTTACATCCTCCTAAGAGCTGGGATTACAGGCAAGCACCACCACACCCAGGCTCAATTGCTGTCTCAGTGTACCCTGAGGGCGGGGCTGGCACAGCAGGCCCAGGGATTGAACCCCCAGCCCCTGTGCCTGCTTGGAGGCACTAAAATCCACTGAGCTATTCAATGAGGGAAATTTATAGCAATAAATACCAATTATCAGAAAAACAGAGAAAGTACAAATAAACAACTTAATGATGAACCTTAAACTTCTAGAAAAACAATAGGATAAGTCAAAAGCTTGTATGAGAAATAAAATTATAAAGATTAGAACAGAAATTAAAGGGCCAAGGAGATGGCTCAGTAGAATAAGCACTTCCCTGGCAAGCACAAGGGTCTGAGTTCAATCCCTGGCTCCTCAAATAAACAAACAAATAAATAAATAAATAAAAAAGCAGAAATTAAGGCTTAACAGAGTTTTTAAAAAACACAAAGAAGGAAGGCCAGATATCTCAGCAGATTAAAGTGCCTGCTTAGGCAGACACAGGGGCCAGGGTTCGATCCTCAGTTGAGGGCACTGAGACCTCAACTGAGACTGGGCGTGGCTGTGTGCACCTGTAATCCCAGCATTTGGAAGGCTGAAAACAGGAGGATCACTACAAGTCCAATCTGTGTAATGAGAACCTGTAGACCCTATACTAAACACATTTTTAAAAATAATAATAATAAAATAAATAAAGAAGCTTTGGGCTAGAAAAGTTTTTTTTTTTT
>NW_004524687.1:8615428-8616295 GCF_000260255.1 Octodon degus
AAATAAATAAATAAAATGGTAGGAAATTGACATGGCTATTACACTGGATACTGTTATCTTCAAAGTAGTTGTTCAGATTACCAGATATAGGCATGCAAGATTAATCAAACAATATAAACATTAACTGTGTCTTTCAATGAACTAATGGAAATTAATAGTATCATTATGTTAGCTACCTTGTATCTATATATCCCTTTCTTCTTTTCTCCTTTCTTCCATTCCAGATGATTTTTTTTTCCTTTTAAGCAGTTTCTTTCCCTTTTACAACATCTACTGTAACTTTTGGATCTTATTCACTCTTTCAGTTTCTTACACTAGGGAGACAATACCATATTTACAAATCTAAATGCTGGGATTATAGGTGTACAGCACCACACCCATTTTGGGGAGATCCTTTTTTATTTTTTATTTTTAATAGATTGCAAATTAAAAATAAATTATTTACAAACATAAATGAATATAACAATAAAAACTGTCCAAAATAAAAATGAAGAATTTCCAGATCAGTCATAATAGTTCACTGTGTCAAAATGAAGAAACTTATATTCATATAATTAGAATTCACAAAGTAGAAAGGAATAGGCAATAAATATTTAAAGATTTAAAATTTCTGAATTTAGTTCAACTTATAATAACACATTTCCAAGAAAAAATGAACCTTTTGCAAAGATATTTAAATAAAATCATACCAAGATACATAAAAATGAAATTGTCCAAAAGTTCTTGTAAAGAAACAAATCATTAAAGCATATACATAAAAATATTAGCTATAGAAGAACAAAATTAAATAGCATTTTATTACACAGTAGAAAGAAAAAAAGGACCAACTGTGTAAGAAACTAGATTAATTAAAGGACTGAAAGAAAA
>NW_004524687.1:8616427-8617799 GCF_000260255.1 Octodon degus
AAAAAAAAAAAAAAAAAAAAACTGAATAGGAATAGAAGGTCTCTATCTGGATCTGATAAAAGCTATCTATGACAAACCAATGGCCAACATTATACTAAACGGAAAAAGGCTGAAAGCTTTCCCTCTAAACTCAGGAAAAAGATGAGCATGTCTGCTATCACCACTCCTGTTCAAAGATACAGCAATTAGGCAAGATACAGTTTTTAAAAAGGGATATAATTAGGGGAAAAAAGAAGTTAAATTATCATGTGCAGCTAACTTGATACTCTACATAGAAAAAACCAAAACATACAACCAAAAGACTCCTAGAATAAAAAGCAAATTCAGTATACAAGTCAATACTCAAAAATCATTAGAAAAAAATCATTAGCATTTCTGTACACCAATAACTCACTGAGAGGAAAATTAAGGAAACAATGCCTCTCACAATACCATTATGAAAAGTGAAATGCTTAAGAAGTACCTAGCCAGACCTCACCAGTTAGCAAAAGTTACATTTTTAGTTATATAGGTCTTGCTTTAACTTGATCTTAACCATCCAGCAGAAAAGTGTAACCACAAGGTATAAAGAGTAAAGCTATATTAGTATGCTGAGCTGTAAAATGCTCAAGTCAACAACTTTGGACAATTGCCAGTTGTGCTGGTAACTCACTACTATTATGGACTATTGGACTATATTGAGTTATTTTGCTGAATTCAAATAGCTACAATATTTGAACTGGCATCAAGTATGAAGACCTTTAAAGACTTCTCCAAATACAGCTTCTCTAACAGCAATGGAACACCCATCTCTGACAAAACAAAACAAAAAAGGGGAACATAAAAATATAAATAAATAAATTTTTACAGTGAAAAAAATATATATGTATATACAAGATAGTTAGAATAGACATACAATTACTTTCTCTTACTTCAGTGAGAAGAAAGGTTTGTAATAATAGTGTGTAGACAAGATTTCATGTCTATATCTTATCCTCTGAATAACTACTATGAAGACAATAATATGCAAAGTATTAATTATTGTAACTGTCCCACTAACTTGTTTTTGAAACTGCTTCTCATTAAAATGAATAAAAAATTAAGTATTTTTTAAAGTACCTAGCCAATGAAGTGAAAGACCTCTACAATGAAAACTGTAGTACTCAGCTGAACATGATGGCACATGTCTACAATCCCAGCACTCAGGTGGCTGAGACAGCAGGATCCCTGTGATTTCAAGGTCAGCCTGGGCTACAAAGTGAGTTCAAGGCCAGCCTGAACTGTGCAGCAAAACTCGTCTGAAAAAGACAAGAAAGAGAGAGAGAAAGAAAGAAGAAAGAAAGAAAGAAAGAAAGAAAGAAAGAAAGAAAGAAAGAAAGAAAGAAAGAAAGAA
>NW_004524687.1:8617899-8620386 GCF_000260255.1 Octodon degus
ATGAAAGAAGAAAGAATAAATGAATTGAAGAGATTTTATTTGAAAGATTAAATAAAATTGACAAACCCTTATCTAACCTTATTTAAGGAAAAAAAAAAGAAACAAACAAACAAAAGACTCAAATCCATGCAATTAAGATTGAAAATAGTGTTAGTGAGTCTGGCCTGCTCACAACACTGAACCACAAGCTTGGTAGACCTGTGGCAGGCCATTCCACTGTCACAGAATGCAGGAGGACACTGGGCAACTAAGGGGACCTTGTAAATCGGGCCCATACCCACCACCTGTACAGAACCTTTGCTGAGCTTTGGGCAAGCCCTGCCCCACCATTCACATGAGACTTGGTGAGTCCTACCTTCCACCACCACAGCCACCAACACCACCCCCAGTTGAGCAAACCATGTTGACCCATGTCCCACCCCTTTCCCATTACTTCTGAGTAACAAATTCAGTCCCAGCTGAATATTGGGACTTTGGAAAATGCCAAAACAAAGGAGCAAAAGGTAATCTCAGCCGTCCAGCCCACCCAAAACAAGTCCAGGAGACCAGAACAGAACAACCTGGAAGTCATACAGCTGAAATTTCTAAAATGACAGCAACTAAAGTAAAGAAATAACTCCATCAGGCTATAGAAGAAATCAGATCAGAAATCATCTCTCAGGTCAAAAAAGAAATGACAACAATCACAAAAGAATTGCTGAGCATATCTAAAGAAGGCATAAGTAAAAAAAATAAGAGAATAGAAAAATGATGGAAACATTGAAGGAATAGTATAGCAAAGAATTATAATGCTTGAAACAAAAATCCAGAAAATTATTCCACTGAAAACTGGCAAAACAGCTTGAATGAAGCTGAAAATAGACTTTCAGACCTCAAAGACAGCATTGCAGCTAGTGAACATGAAAGATCTGTTAAAAAACAATAAGGAAAAAAAATAAAAAACAATAAGGAAGACAACAATACACAATGTATTAATTATTGAAACTGTCCTACTAATTGGTTTTAAAACCATCTCACTGCTCTTTGTTTCTCAACAAAATTAATTTTTAAAAAAGCCAAAAATCAGTAGATAAAATAAGGAACCAAGAAGTAACAATTTGGCAGCTAAAGGATGACACAAAGAAAAACCATGTAAGACTCATAGGGGTGGACAAAATAGGTCTCAAAAAGACCAAAATAAAATAAATCCTCCTAGAAAAACTGGCTCTCTATATGGCTAAGATCAAACAGAAAGACTAAGTCTGTTGGATGACACAATAGGTAAAGCTCTTGAAGACGGTGGTGTGGGCAAAGATTTTATGAAAAAAAAAAAAAACCTGACCACAGGAACTATCATGAAGAATCAACAACTGGGATCTCATTTTATTAAAAATATTTGCACAGCAAGAGAAATCACCAAGAGAATGAAGCGACAACCCACAGAAAAATGTGGACAAAAATGTTTTCCAGTTGTTCCTCAGATAAAAGACTACTATCAAGAATGTATAAAGCACACAAAAAAATCAAATTCACAAATTTAAAGACCTAATCTAGAAATGGGCATCTGAGATGACTACATACTTCTTAGATGAAGAAATACAAATAGTAAATCAATATATGAAAAAAAATATTCAGCGCACAGGGCCAACGGGAGATAGCTCAGTAGAATAAGAGCTTGCCTGGCAAGTGCAACGGCCTGAGTTCAATCCCCGGTTCTGGGAAAAAAAAAAAAAATTCAACATCATTGG
The DNA here is from genome assembly GCF_000260255.1 of Octodon degus. Taxonomy (NCBI): domain Eukaryota; kingdom Metazoa; phylum Chordata; class Mammalia; order Rodentia; family Octodontidae; genus Octodon; species Octodon degus. The sequence goes on from NW_004524687.1 coordinate 8,619,627, forward strand.
TCACTAGACAGATGCAAACTAAGACAGTACTGAGATGTCATCTCACCCCAGAAAGAATGACTATTATCAATAAATCAACACATAATAAATGCTGGAGGGGTTGTGCAGAAAAGGGAATCACTCCCCACTTTTGCTAACAGTGTAGACTAGTACAACAGCTATGGAAATCAATGTGGAGATTCCTCAAAAAACTAGGATCTGATGTTTTATATATTGTTTTCTATTCTCTTTAAAATAAATTTTAAAAATAAACTAAGATTAGAGGTCCCAACTATCTGTCTTTTGGGTAACTTCCCAGAGGAATTAAAAACATTATACCACAGTGATCTATGTGCACCTATGTTTATAGCAGCACAATTTATAAAGCTATATGTTGCAAACAACTCAGATTCCCATCAACAAAGGAATGTACAAAAAAGATGTAGTAATTTTATACCATAGAATACTTTTCAGCCATTACAAAGGAAAAACTTGAGACTTTTATGGGAAAATGCATGCAACTCAATGCCATACTCATAAGTGAAATAAGCCATACACACATATAAATATTGTACTGTCCCCTAGTATGAGAAGCTGATTCAAATGTACAATAGATATTGAAAAATGGGAACAACTTCAAAAGAAAAGAGAAACTTGGATTAGGGAATTAAGAAAAAAGGGAAAGAGACCCAGTCCTAGCCCAGGTCCTGTGAGTGTATGGAGAGCTTCCTGCTACCCTGCACCAGCCGGACCAGTCCCCGCCCAGGCGCAGCATGGGCCG
>NW_004524687.1:8620618-8629909 GCF_000260255.1 Octodon degus
AACATGCTAAATGTGAAATGTCAACCCTCACTCTAAACTTTCCCTACTTCAGAGCCTCAAATGCAGACTTCATTGGATTTTATAGTGGCTTTCTGATTTTTGGTAGTCCATCCAAGAAGGGAGTTTGAAAGTTGTCGTATACTGTTAAAGATTGTGTGCCTATGTCCTGCCTGAAATACCATGATTGTTTATGAAAAGTATCTTTAATAAAGCTGGATACAGTTTGGCTTGGAAAAAAAAAGAAAAAGAAAGAGATAGTACTCTGAAAAAGATCAAAGAGGATATCAAAAAATAGAAAGATAGCCCTTGAGTCTGGATAGGCAGAAACAATATAAACCAAATAGCTATTGTTAATACAGATTTGATGCAATTCCAATCAAAATTCCAATAGCATTCTTTACAGAACTAGAGAATGCAATCCTAAAATTCATATGAAACTAGAAGCAATAGAACAGCAAAAGCAATTCTGGGCAACAAGGCCAAGACAGGGGACATCACAATCCAGGGCTTCAAATTATACTACAAAGCTACTGTGATAATAACAGCATGATATTTTCCCCCTACCCCAACCCCATTATGGTTTGTGTCTAGTTGTCCCCTCAAAGCCTCATGTAAGTCATGGGGCAGACTTCTAGAGTTTGTGATTAACTCATGATCCACTGGGATTACAGGTGTGAGTGCAACTGGGATTATGGTTGTAAATGCTGCTGGGATTACAGGTATGAGTGCTACACCCAGCCTGGGGTGCATGCAATTTAAGGGAGACAGACTTGTTCTTGCTGTTTTTTTTGTGTTTTCTGCTGCCATGTACTGCTGGCCTCTTCCAAGTGCCGCTCTGCCTTGGAGCTAGCTGAGTATGGACTGAAACCTCCACTAACTGTGAGCTAAATAAAACTTTCCTTCCTTCATTTTGGGCATCAGGTATTTTGTCTCAGCAATTAGAGAAAAGTAACTGACACCCTCCCCCCTCCAAAAAAAAAAAAAAAGGGATCTGTGGATTAATGTAACAGAATAGAGGATACAGAAATAACTCCAAGCACTCTCTTATCTACATTAAGATAAGATACTTATCTATCTTAATGGAGACAAGATACATTATCTTGCACAAAGGGCCCAAATCCTTTTCCTGGAAGAAAGTCTCTTTAACAAATGGTGGTGGGAAAATTGGCTATCCACATGCCAAAGACTCAGCCTAAACCTATATTTCTCACCATTCACAAAATTAAAAGCAAAATGCATCAAAGATTTAAATATTAGAACAGAAACAATCTGCTGGATGAAAAAATAGGTAAAGCCCTTGAAGACATAGGGACAGGCAAAGATTTTCTGAACAGAACCCTGTATGCACAACAAATACCAAGAATCAACAAATGGGTTCATGTCAAATTAAAAAGCTTCAGCACAGCAAATGAATCTACTAACAAAGCAGAGATAACCTATAGAATGGAAAAAAAAAAAAAATGCCAGCTATTCCTCAAAGGACTAATAGCTAGAATATATAAAGAACTCAAAAAAAAATTTAGATCCTTCAAACTTTAAGATCCAATCAAAAAATGGGCAACAGAAACGAAGAGACATTTCTCAGTGAAGCAGTACAAATAGCCAAGAAATATCTGAAAGGAAAAAAAAGCATTTAACACTGATGGCCACTGGATAAATGCTAATTAAAACAACACTGAGATTCCATCTCACTCCAGAACGAATGGTTGTCGTCAAGAAATCAACCAGAACTCTGGCCCCATGCCTCCCCCAGCTGCTGACATGGGGTTGAAAGTTGCAGGTTGATAGGGTTCAGGCCATGAGTGCAAGTGGGAGCTGGCAGTGGCCTTCACATGCTTCTGTTGACCACAGGGTAGCCAGGGTAAGACCTCATAGGCCAGCTTCAGCCACACCTCTGCCAGTGATGCTCAGAACCAGAGCATAGGCCACGTCAAGTTCTATGGTGACTATGTTCTTCTGTGTGTGAGAATCAACAATATAGCAGTAGCTGTTAGAAAAGAGGTTAAACCTTATCTGTACCAAGCCCAGGAGCAGCTAAAGCTACAGGACAACAATCATGGTTAGAATTGTAGGGAAAAACTATACAGAGCTCAGTTAACAGTCACACTGAACCAGATTGAACAGTACTGCAGATTTTGTATCCACAAATGTGGTATGTTTCGTGCAAACAAGTATACACCCAGAAAGGACATGGAGAATTCACAAGTGGAAAGTACCCATTCGAAATGTTACAAACCCCAGATGCCAAAAGGAATACATTTGGTCATTCTAGTGCCAGAGAATCTAGGTTAAATGAGTTTATTTTGCTCCTGGTGCTTCTGTACTTTGTGATTGCTTGTAGTTATGCTGTTATTGTGGCAGGCTATTGAGAAAGGCAGACCATGCACATAATTTAAAGGTTCTGACAACTGCACTGATGTTACAAACTGGTTCAGCTTTAGATAATTACATTCATTTATTTGGCTACTCCAAAGATGGAATAGGGGTACACTTCATGAGAAATTTGGCAGAATTTTTTGACATTTCTTCCAAATCCAGATGTTACATATACTTCTAAGTCTATGCATGGGGTGGACAATAGTGAGAATGAAAAAACTCTCAAAGTAGACCTCTCCAGCAGGATTCTATCTTTGTATACACTAAAATTGCAGTGTTTATGGTCATAACAGTATTTTACTACGTTGGGAATAGCTTGAAGATGCTAGTCATAGCAGTTCTTTTTTTGCACCATAACTTAGCAGGAATCCTTCTAATCATTATAAGAAGAGTTGTCACAAGGCTTGGACACTACCAGCCCATCTCAGTGGGGAAAAACACCCTCAAATGACAATTCTAAATCCCATTCCCCACAGGCTGGGTTTGTGGTTTGATTCTATCTGGGTCTAGCATGCATTTCTTTCATTTTTAGTGACTACCACAGAAATAAGGTTATTCCAACAGGTAACATCCTTTGCCAGTCTGTTTCTATGTTGTTCTCTTCAGACATTTCTTATCTCTCAGCCAGTTTCGTCCCTTTCCCCAGTAATACTGCCTCTTTTTTTTTAACTTTTTTTATTTTATTTGTGTGTGTGTGTGTGTGTGTGTGTGTGTGGCCAGCTCAGCCCGCCTGGGGGGGGGCTGGCTGGCATGTGGTGCTGGGGGATTGAACCGTGGTCCCTGTGCTTTGCTAAGCTTGTTCAAAGTAGGTGCTTTAGACCACTGAGACACACTGCCTCTTACTGTGTCAGCTGTACAAAAAGTTGACTTCACTGCTGATTTGTTTTTGTTAAAAGAAAAAATGAACTGGTTCAAAGAAAGCAACAAGGGTCCAAAAACAGTGACTATTTTTATACATTTGGTATGGAAAATACAACAGTGAAAGTAAAGCATGTTATTTATACAACTGCATTTAAGCAATACCAAAATTCAAAACATATAGCAAGTGAAATATTTTGAAAAATACATAATAAACTTCTCAGAAAGCATGCTTTCTGAGAAAGGTGAATGAAAGACTTTCTATTTAGAAATGTGAAAAAGTTATATAATACTTCAGCAACATATTTACTACTCATAATGTCTCATAACAATAGCTACCTCAGGTTTAATAGCCTTGTAAGATAATGTTAAATGATTACTTGATATACATATCTAAACTAGTTCAGTTATTTAACGAAGAAAAATGTATCAAACTAAAATAACAAATGCTGGTGAGGTTGCAGGAGAAAAGGAACCCTTCTTCATTGTTTGTGGTAGTGTAAACTAGTACAGCCACTACGGAAATCAGTATGCCTCAAAAAACTAACAATGGAAATTTCATTTTAATCGGCTATTTCCTTTCTAGATATGTTCCCAAGAGTTAAAGACATCACAGGGCCAGAGAGGTAGCTCAGTGGCATAAGCACCTGCCTAGCAAGTGCAGGTTCCTGACTTCAATCCCCATTAACACACACACACACACACACACACACGTAAAAAAGAAAAATAAAAAAAAAAGATACTTTTAAGGGCTGGCCAAATAGCTCAGCAGATTACAGCACCCGCAGGGGTCAGAGGGTCGATTCCCCAGGCCTGGTGTGTCGGTCCCACCCCTGGGGTGCACTGAGAGGGCAATTGAGACTGGGCATGGTGACTTGAGCCTGTAATCTGAGCTCTTGGGAGGCTGTAAACAGGCGGATCACTATGAGTCCGATCTAGTAGTGAGACCTTGAACACCCTGTAGACCATTCCCTAAAATACAGGAAAAAAAAAAAAAAATTAACAGACAAAACAGTTTTCCTGAGATAAGGTTTTTGTTTGCAGTTCAAGCTGGCCTTGAATTCACTATGTAGTCCACACTAGCTTTGAACTTTGGCAATCCTCTCACCTGTTTCTGAAGTGCTGGGATTACAGGTGTGCACCACCACACCCAACTTGGATAAAACAATTTTTAAAGCACAAATATTTACAATTTATTTAATACAAACTTAATCCTATAGCTGATAGCTGTATGTAGTTCTGTATATAGTTGGCAAAAGATCTACGAAAATGTCTTTCTTAGGCCAAGGTTAGTCTATAATATAAAATTGGAAATGAAGATTAAAGAAAGAAACATCGATTGTGGTTTATATCTAGATGTTCCCCAAAGCCTCCTGCTCTATAGGTGGGCTTTCAGGAGGTGACTGGACCATGCAGGTGTGATACCCACAGTGGACTGGTCCACTGACAAGTTTATAGCAGTATGTGTCAGGAGCTGAAACCACCTGGTGGGAGATGGTCACTGGGGACATGGCTTGGCAGGGCCTACTTCCCTTCCTCTCCCCTGATCTCTCTCTGCTTCCTGCCTGCCACACCTCCTCCATACCTGTTTGCCCAGCTGCCTTAGAGACAGCCGACTATGAACTGCAACCTCTACAAAATGTGGTTGCATTGAATACTGTAACTCAGTGATGAGAAAGTGTGAATACACATCACATTTATTTGGAAAAAAGAAATTTATTTTTTTTTTATGAGCAGAACATATTTATTGGGGAAAAGAAAGCTACTGTCCGAGAGAGGAAAAGGAGGGGGGCCCCAAGTGGGTGGTCCCTTGAAATTTTTATTCTGAGAAATTTAAAAATCACAAAAAATGTTTTAAAATTGTTTTGAAATGAACAATGAGAAAACTACATAGAACATACACTATACCTCATAAATATATCCCCATAGTGAAATATACAATTATAAGAAAATTTAGGGGGCCAGGGAGATGGCTCAGTGGAATAAGTGCCTCCCTGACAAGCACAAGGGCTTGAGTTCAATATCTGGTTCTGCCAAAAAAAAAAAAAAAGAAAGAAAAGATAATTTAAATGCCTGAAAACTAAATGACCTTTGTATATAATTCAAAAAGTTAGAAAACAGTAAATCTAAGTTATGAAATAAATATAGTTGTGGAAGATAAAAAAGCAAAATTTCGGGCCAAGGAGATGGCTCAGTGGAATAAGCACTTCCCTGGCAAGCGCAAGGGCCTGAGTTCAATCCCTGGTTAAAAAAAAAAAAAAAGCAAAATCTAAAGTAAAAGTAGAAACTTTAAAAGTTAAGAATATTATAGAACTGATTCATACAAAATAAAATGAAAAAAGTTTTAGAGAAACAAACATTTGACAGCTTTAATAAAAAGAGAGGAAAAAAATAACATCAAAAATGTAGACAGGATCCAGACACAGTAACATATGCCTGTAATTTTAGCCCTTAGTGAACTGAAACTAGAGGATTACAATTGCCTGGCCAAATATTGAAATCCTGTCTCAAAATAAAAAGGGAATGCAGTTCAGTGTAATAATCTATACTGGGGGCACCTCAGCACACAACTTGAAGGCCATGGATTTAATCTCCAGTGCTACAAAAAGGCAAACAAAATACAAAAAAACAACAGGTGGAGGGCTGGGGAAATAGTTCCATAGCAAGAACTATGCCCTGGGCTCATCCTCCTGCCCTGGGCTCTCCAATACTATATTACAGCTATGTGAATGATACCTGGTTTTTCATGTTTTTTTGAGATAGGTTCTTGCTATATACTCCAGATTTAGTATAGAGTACAAGTTTAGAATCTGTGAGGTCTAGGTTCAACCTCAAAATGAAAATTTTGAAAAATCACATGTAGCATTGGTTGTAATAATCTATACTGGGGGCACCTCAGCACACAACTTGAGAACCATGAATGTAAGTTACTCATTAACAGGAAAGAAATGTGACTGTAGCACTCATCAAATTTCATTCTTCAAGTTTGCTTTTACTGTTCTTGAGATACGGTCTCTCAGTGCAGTCAGGATGATCTCAAACTCATCCTCCTGCCCTGGGCTCCCCAATACTGATATTACACCTATGTGAATCACACCTGATTTTTATGTTTTTTGAGATAGGCTCTTGCTGTATACTCCAGGCTGGCCTTGAACTAGCTATATAGCCTAGGCTTGCTAAAAACTCAGTGATCCTTTTGTCTCAGCCTCCCCAATGCTAGGATTACAGGAATTTGCTGCCAGAACCAGCTACCGTTTTTATAGCTTAATATCCAGCCCTTCTTCCCCTCCTGGAGGTCAATAGATGGAGCCCTCTACTGACCTATGGTGACCTAATCAGTTGGTCTGTCTTGGAGTCCTATGTGTATGCCAAATATGAACCATCACCACAGACTAAGTGAAGGGAAAGGGGACGATGTGAGTTAATTAAAACTAAAATAGCAGATATACTGCTTTGTTAAGTTTGCTCTCATAACTAACACAAGCTTCATCAAGTGCTTTTCTACCAGTAGCAGACTAAATTGTGACTGACAGGAATGCAAAGAATTGTCTATAAATCTGTTTAAGTCTGTACTAACACTCAGCACATTTCCCTTCTCCACTGTTTTGAGAATTGTCTCCAATGGCACATTAGCTTGAACATTATTTATCAATGTTTATTTTTGAACCATCATACTGTACATTATGCCTGCTATTGCACTGCTTGACATGGACCTGTAACACATTTTGAATTTTATTTTTTCTATCTCTGTAAGAGCCATGATTTTACATTTTCTGAAAATTCTTTTCTCAGAAAGTGATAAAAGAGGTAAGATTTCTTATACTTATTTTCATAAAGTATATTTCATTTTAGGTAAAGATTAGTAAACTCCTAGGAAAACAGGCCAGAGAAGACTAGAAACAGAATCAAGACACTTAAAATATAGATAGGTGGGAACCTTTTTCAGTGACTAAAGGTAAAAAAGATCAAGTTTTTAAGCACCAAAGACAGAGTATAAGAGAACATTTAGGGGAAAATAAGATACTTTCCCATTTAGATCTTATAGTAAGAGGTATATGCTAACAAATAGACACAATTACTATCAGAACATATAAAAGCAAGATCTATGGCTCACTGGGTAGTTCAGGCGGGCCTCAAACTCAGTGATCCTCCTGCCTCAGCCTCCCAAGGGACAGAATTACGGGTGTGCAACACTGCATCCCGCAAAGCCAGTGTTAAGCTTTGCACTGGTTATCATCCTTCAAACAATGTAAAAGTTTTTAAAAATACATGTGTTTGTGTGTGGTACAAGGCATTAAACCCAGGGCCTTGCGCATGCTAGACAAGTGTTCTCCCAGAGCCACAGTCCCAATGCTTTTCCATTTTTTAAATTTTTTAGGGGCCAGGGAGATGGCTCAGTAGAATAAGTGCTTGCCTGGCAAGTGCAAGGGCCCAAGTTCAATCCTTAGTTCTACCAAAAAATAAAATAATTTCTTTATTGTATTAGTATGCTTATAGTTCATATAGCGTACAACCACCAACCACCTGAAGGGGATTAAAATTCAAGTTTCTTTAAAATTCATTTCCTCTTTCCTCCCCTACCTTCTCTTCTCCAAGTCTTCTCCTTCTCTTCTCCCCCTATCCTATTATTCATCCTTGATATTATTATTCTTAACATGTTATGGGATATCATGTATACACTGAAGTTACTAAGTTTCTGCATATGGCATACACTTATTTTCCCTTCCCCCTTACCTCTTGTGCTTTCCACTTGGGCCACTTGCATATTACAAGAGATATTTCCCCTTATCACCTGGTACCCATCCTTATTAGTTTTACTTTACCTCACTCAACTGAGACACCATACAACATTCAAGTTTGTGTGTCTGGTTTATTTCACTCAACACTGTATTTTCCAGGTGCATCCATTTCCTAGGAATGTCTCACAACTGTCACTCTTTATAGCATAGTAGTATTCCATTATATATTTTCTTTCTCCAATCAACTGTTGATGGACATACAAGCTTTTTCCAGGATTTAACAAGTAGTGCAATTGTAAACATTGGTATGAATGTTTCACTGTACTATGCTATCTTAAGCTCTCTGGGGAAGATGTCTAGCAGGAGGGAATCAGGGTTAGATGGGATTTCCTTCTTCTTAAAAAATATATATACATGCATTTACTTATAGATATTTGTTACATTTTTACCAGAACAAGTGTATCATCTTTATCATATTGAGCATTTGATGTTTTAAAATTCAAGGTACTTTAAACATTTTAAAATAAAGATTAATAAAACTAACCGCACGTCTCAAATATAACTTTGTAAGAGCAAAGTGGAAGAAACAGTCTTGCTTTAAAGCAATCAGTACTAGTAACACTAAAGGAAAACTCATGTACAATTAAATCACAAAGGGCATAGTTACATTTAAAGATGGATCCAGTAAGTGATCTTAATGTTTTCAATAAGATTGAAAGTAAGCCATTTACTCTTGAACATATTTTTGCAAAACAAAATCCAGCAAAACAACTGCATCTGAAAGCCTGATAATCCTATCAACTGCCTAATTTTTTATGCCTAATTTTTTAAACAATATATTAAGTACCATGCACTAACCAATTGCACCATTGGAGTTTCAATTTCTTAAACAATATGAACAAAGCTTTTGTGGTCTTTAACATATCAGTAAAGTTATTTACAATTATTAACTTTCAACAATATAATTCAACAGGGAACGTCAATGCTTCAGCAATAATACGTGGAAGAACAAACTTCTCAATAATGAATAATCAAACTCCTTCATTTTAAAAAAGCCTATACATACAACAAACATGATTAGACTTTATTACATACATGTACCTATGCCTCACATAGTACCTACTGCAAACATAAAAACCTGAAAAAATGCTGCATAAAATTTTAAAAAAATTAAAGCTCAAACATTGGCATTAATTTTAATAATGTAAATAAACTACTGAATCAAATAACATTGTGGGGAAAACTTTTTAATTAAAGTGAAATGAGTGGTTGACGTGACTATAGTGATGTGGCCTCCCACTCCTTTCTCCTTGCCCCA
>NW_004524687.1:8630139-8636324 GCF_000260255.1 Octodon degus
CAATTTGCATTACAATGTAAGGTGGGAAGAGAAGCCAGCTGCTTGAGCTGCTGCTACTTCTCCCTTGTGCTCTTGCTCTTTGCTGCCGCCATGAAAGGTTGCTTTCTGCTGTGTGCTGCTCTGCCTTGGACCCAGATGAGTATGGACTGAAACCTCCAGTAACTGTGAGCTAAATAAACCTTTTCTTCCTTCATTTTGAGTGTCGGGTATTTGTCCCAGCAGCGAGAGAGGAGTAACTAAGACAGTGGCTAAGAAAAAGTGGAAAGAATTTTTAAAAACCAGTCTTGGTGGACCTGTAGGAGAGAAGAAAAAGATCAAAACTGTAACAACCCTAAGATATCCACTGCTGGTGACTGTCACGCACCTCAGAACACACACAAAGACCAAGTTACTTCCTCCATACCACCCTTAATGATACAGGGTCACTTTGCAGTGTCCCTTTCCCTGGGCACTGCTCACTAGCATCACTTCAGAACCATGATGCTGAGCCTGCAACAACTTTCTCATCAGTCTTGTGTCTGAACCTACATCCTATCAAAAGGGAGGGCCCCATAACCTGCAAAGATGAAGGACCAAGAGAGCCGGTACCAAGAGCTAAGAGGAGCCTCGGAGTCCAGCTGTGTATCAAACAACTTGGTAGAAAGAAATAGCAAAACCAAAATGCTCTGGAACAGCTGAAAAAGGCAGTTATGTCAAAAGAAATTGACAAAGGAGCGGGTATCTCTACAAGAAAAGCTGCAATTTCATATTCAAACTAGATATATCTCAGAAGAAATACAGATGGCCGTGGCTAACGGTCACCAAGCAGCCTGTTAAAAGCAGAAGGGTCTGAGGAATTTGCCATTCACGTGATATCTTTCCAACAGTGTGGGACAGCACTGGTGTGGACTTTGTCTGCTCTCTTGGATGGAATAGCAGGAGGTGGGCAAGCACAAGGAATCAACTGAAAAACCTGATGCCCTCAGATTGTAGTTGTCCAAGAACAAAAACGAGCACCTGAAGCTGCAAAACTCAGAATTACAAGAAAGCCTTCACATGGCAGAAAATGTAACCATGTACTTAAAAATAGAGGTGCTACAAAAGCTGGAAGTATCCCAACTTCTACTCCAATAGTTATCTAGCAGATACGAATCCCCTCTTGATGACCAAGAATTATAGTAGGCCATAAGAAATGGGCATGACCACAGACACGTTGGTCTCACATGGAATCACTCACACTACTATTGCTGGTGGCCCAGGTTGCAGAGCATGAAAGAATGCTATGCTGCAGCCAAGGTAGCAGCATGTCAGAGCGGCCCCTACTTATCATCAGACAAAGCAGATACTAGCAACAGGGTCTGACCTACTGGGGTCAAAAACAACAAAACTAAGGAGCTATTATCACCAACAAAAGGCTGGAGACAGGATGATAGGCTGTGACCCTTCCTGCACAGGATCCAGGTACAGAAAAGAAGAGGAAAAACCTAAGTAATCTAAATGATGGATTTTGTTGAATGTAGGTATTGTTTCAACAGACATATCCTATTAATGTAAAATGTTAATACCATAATACAAAAAAATGGGTGTTGAGTCATAAGAAAAAAGTAATGGGCTACAGAACTTGTTTTATAAAAATTAAACTTCAGGTTTCTGCAAAAAAATAAATAAATAAAATTTCAGCCAAGAAACTAGCTTAAACTGATGTTCAACTATCTGAACATGAAAACAACCAATGCAGTGATTTAGGGCCTAGTGGCATTTGTGAACTGCATCTTTTTTTTTTTTTTTTTTTTGCGGAACTGGGGATTGAACTCAGGCCCTTGTGCTTGCCAGGGAAGCACTTATTCTACTGAGCCATCTCCCTGGCCCCCTGCATCCTTTTCTTAGCAATAATTTTGTTAAAACAAACTTACATTTTGCTGTTTCCATTTTCTAGCAGAATGTTTCCATATGGTTGTGTATGATCATGCCTCAATTTCAGAACACTTCTAGAATATGTAATGTTTGTGTAATTTGTAGTAGGAAATTATTCGGGTCACTCACAAAGTCATGTGACTCAGGCATACTACCCTATAGAGTTTCAAAAACTAAGAAAAGCCACACAGTTTGAAGAACAAATTTTTTGAAATCTGAGTCGTCCCCCCCCCCAAATGTTTCAAAATTCGTGAACAAATTTAAATTCTTCCATGTTTTAAATTGTTCCAGGTGGCTGGCCAGATAGCTCAGCAAATTAAAGTACCTGCTTAGGCAGACATAGGGCTGTAGAGGCTGGGGGTTCACTCCCAGGCCTACCATGCTGGCCCTGGCCCCAGCCCTAGCCCTGCCTCCAGGGTGCGCTGAGACACACTGGATGTGGTAGCACATGTCTATAATCCCAGTGCTTGGGAAGCTGAAAAACCGGAAGGATCACAAGTCCAATCTGTGCAGTGAGACCTTGTAGACTCTGTACTAAATACATAAAAAATAACAATTGTTCTGTAATAATATTTAATAAGTTATTTATTCATCCGCTTCTTTAGGTTCTCAAGGTGTTCCACATTAACATCTTGTAATGCAAGTACCATTGCTTTACACAAGGAAGGATTAAATGAAATAGTCATCAAACAGCACAAATCTATTAGATCTCTCTGACATTTTTGTAAACCTTCCAGAAACTTTTTATATTTAGAAGGATCTTTTTTTAACTGTTTCATTTCTAGTACTGAAAACCCTATTAAACTGGTCAGTATTTCATCTACAAAGTCCACATCTAGATATTCAGAGCCATCAGAAATCTTAGCAGTTATACTCCAAATGCCACCAGAACTTGAGAGATTTCCAGTTAAAGTTACAATAAATGCTTTAACTTTCACTGTAGTAACTTCCTTTGGTTTGCTGGCCATGAGAACAGACAGATAGGTGAAGGGTGGAGAATACAAATCTGTACCAACAGAAAGATCAGTGCTACTCTCTGATCTTACAGAACAATCCTGTAAGTGATGACCACGTTCATTAGAAACTTGTGAACTTTCAATTTTATTTAATATTTTATCATTTAAATAATGTCCATCCAAACTGTTGATAGTTTGTCTTAGTTTATCTGTCTCTGAATTATCTTTATCTGTAAAATTATGCATTAATGATACATTACATGGTCCTGAAAAAACACCACTTTTTTTGTCTGTAGCAGATGAACAGTGAAAAGACCTATCTTCATGAGTCATCTGTTCAAATAAAGATTTTTCATTCCAATTACTTCCTGATTTGCAAATCAAAGAAAAATCATTCAGCATATTAGGCTTATGTGCAAATCTCTCCATACTTTGATCTGTATTTCTGTTCGAAGTCAATGGCTGCAATTCTTTAGTTTTCATCTGTTCCTTTTGGACAGTTTCTTCTAAAAGCAAGGCTTCCTCCAATGAGAAGTCACCCAATTCCCCATGGGTGCAATGCATAAATGGGTTCAGTGGTCTCTCCTTTGGTCTTTGAGAACTGAGTGCTGTTTCAAAACTTGACTGTCTCATAGGAACAGTGTTCAAGGAACTACCTGTGTTGACACATTTATCCAAGGTGTCATTATTTGCTGCCAGCTCATCATTTTCATCGAGACTTGCCAACAGTTCTTCATCAGAAGGTCCTAATACAGGATCTATAACATCTACAACTCTGGGGATGTTTTGGTTAGAATTATTTGGTATGACTGAAACTATTTGATCAGATGCCCCAATTAATCTTGCAAGTACTTTTTCTTGTGTATATTCTTCTAAAAGAGCATCTACTTCACCACCTAACACTTTCACATTTTCTGGTTTTAATAAGAGAACACCAAGACGAAATGAAATGTTTCCATAAATCAAAATTTTTGTGCCTGGAGGAAGATCACTACGAAGTACTGGAATAGACTGATATTCCATTCCTTGAATGTGTACAACTCCATCAGTTAGCTGTAGCATTAACATTCGTGAAGGCTTCACTTCCCAAGGCTTGGGGGTAACCTGTGTTTCAGCTGTAACTAGATCATTGGTTGTATTCTTTCCTCTCAACTGTTGTATCTGAGAATATGCAGGTTGACTTACATCAACCAGGGAATTAATCTGTACAGCATAAAATCCACTCAGTTCTCCTTTTGGAATTTCTAAAATGTCATCAGGTAAAAGAGGATGTTCCAAGTCTCTCAGATCTGTGAGTAACCACTGCTCAAATACTTGTTTATTCATTTGTGCCTGACTCAAACTAACACCATTATTTTCCTCTAGGATCCAGTTAATACATGCTTCCAACCACACTAAAGGTACTTTAACATGCCATGTAGCTGAAAGCCAGGTTTCAACTCTTAATGCAGTGCTAGTTACACTCATCTTTTAAAATAAAATAAATACTGTTTGTCTGTTACCTAGAAACAAAAAACAAAAAATTAGGATAATTCAGCACATTTAAATACAGATTTTTAAGAAAACATATAGCTTCTATAATTCTTTTTTCTTTTTTGGCAGAACAAGTACTTATTCTACTGAGCCATCTCCCCGGCCCCCGCTTCTATAATTCTTTAAAATGAAAAAATAGATACAACCACATCCTTTAAATTTTTCTCTCCAGTACCTTAAAAATCTGACTTACTACTTGGCCAAAAATCAAACTCAGAAATAACCAGATGGTATAATGTGAAAGCATAATGTTTTAGACAGATACACCAAAGTTTGAAAGCTGGCTCTGTCAATTACAAACTATATGACCTAATACGTAAAATGTAATACCACTATCAGAGTTGAAAGAATTACATAGACAATATTTATCAGGCATAACTGATTTATGAAAGACACTCAATAAAAAGTAATCATATTAATCAGATTCTAAACATTCAAAATTTAGCCAGGGTACAAGATTCACTGAAGCTGTTTTTACATCTATAAGTAACACTAATTTAATTGTATTCTAACCTAAACTCCTATGTTTGGTCACTCAGCACTTAAATCTGTAAACTAAGGATAAAATAACAACAGTAGACTCTGAGGGACTGGGGAGAGGGAGATGGCTCAGTAGAAAAAGCACTTGCCTGGCAAGCGCAAGGACCTGAGTTCAATCCCCCGTTCCACTAAAAAAAAAAAAAAAGTAGACTCTGAGCTAATATAGAGATTCTTATTTGTTTTACTAAATAGTCTCAAGTCTTGCCAGATAAAATATCTCTGATTTTTCTCGGTATAAGTAGCAGCAAAATACCAAATAATAATCAAGAACATGTACACAAAAGTTGAATTTATTCCTACTAATAAAGATATTCAAGATAGAATCTAGCTAAGTTTGAATATGTCCATAAGAAAACTTACCACTTGAAACAGCAACAGAGGATCTGATAACAGGATCTGGAACTGACTATTTAACGAAGTACTCACAACTCTCTACTGTTCAGAAATGACCTTGAGAGAGAAAACAAGAAACAGTAATAAAGATTATAACATGAAGCTGTAGAAAGCACTTTTGTCCTATTTTCATGAATGTAAGACATTCATGGTATAGTTCTTGGTGATTCTATAATGAGTTAGGGTAGAACAGAGGGAATGTAAAATAGAACTAGGAGATTTGGAGTGAGACAAAAAAAAAAAAAGTGATTATGTCAAGTTAATCTTTCTCAGCCTACTTCCTTACTTTTATACTTCATAGGCAGCTATGAAAATTAGAACAGACAGTATTTGAGGTAACAGTTTAGAGCACAACTCTGGTGCCTGATTGTATTTCACTTAAAACTGTGACCTTAAATTATTCAACTTCAAGATATCCTAGATTATCTTACATGTAAAAAGATGTTCCTCATAGGCTTACTGAGAAGACTAAATTAATAAGGAAAAACAGTACTGACACAGTGAGAGCTCAGTAAATATAAACCATATTATTCGGGTACCTATGATAGGATCTGGCAAAAAGCAGCCATACAAACTATAGTTGTGGGGCCGGGGAGATGGCTCAGTGGAATAAGTGCTTCTCTGGCAAGCACAGGGGCCTGAGTTCAATCCCCGGTTCTGCAAAAAAGGAAGAGCAAAAAAAAAAAAAAAAAAAAAAAAAACCTATAGTTGTTATTTTAGAATGAATGACTAGATCCCACACTGTATAAAGACCTAAACTTCCCTGAATGTCATGAACCTACACTTTTTTGTTAGCTTTCAAACTAGAAAATAATAAATTACTCACATGTGTAAATATCGTATTGTCTCCCTAGTATAAGAACTCAAAAG
>NW_004524687.1:8638699-8640765 GCF_000260255.1 Octodon degus
GTTTGTACCTATGTTGTTTACTTATTATTTCTTGCCTATATCTTGTAATATGAGAAACTACTTTGGCAGTAACAATACACAATGTACTAACCATTAAAAAAAAAAAAAGAAAGAGAACTGCAGCCAATCTCCCTAATAAACATATATGCAAAAATCCTCAGTTAAGATACTAGCAAGCAAAATGCAGCAAATCATCAAGATTATACACCATGACCAAGTAGGATTCATCTCAGGGATGTAGAGATGATTCATTATATGCAAATCAATAAATATAGGGGCAGGGGAGATGGCTCAGTAGAATATGCACTTCCCTGGAAAGCGCATGGTCCTGAGTTCAATCCCCGGTTCCACCAAAATAAATTTTAAAAAAGTATTAACATAGCCAAGATAAAAATCATATGATCATCTTAATAGGTGCAGAAAAAGCTTTTCACAAAGTCCAACACCCATTCATAATTAAAAACCCTCTACAACACTAATCAATGATCATTATGCCAATCTGATAAAAGCTATCTATGACCAATCAACAGCCAACATCAAACTAAACAAATATAAAAAGTTTTCACTGAAAAAAAAGAAAAGTTTTCACTGTAAAATCAGGAACAAGACAAGGATGCCCACTATTACCACTCCTGTTCAGTATAGTTCTACAAGTATTAGCCAGAGCAATTAGACAAAAGAAAGAAATAAAAAGAACAAGGACAGTCCATGAAAAGGGAAGGAACACTCCCAAATTCATTCATGTAAGCAAGCACTACTCTGATACCAAAATTGGAGAAGGGGCCAGGGAGATGGTTCAGTGGAATAAGCATTTTCCTGGCAAGCGCAAGGGCCTGAGTTCAATCGCCGGTTTCAGGAAAAAAAAAAAAAAAAAAAATTGGAGAAGGACCTAACTAAGAAAGAGAACTATAACCAATCTCCCTAATAAATATACATGCAAAAATCCTCAATTAACATACTAGCAAGCAGAATGCAGCAAATCATCAAGATTATACACCATGACCATGGTTTGTATCTCATTCCCCCCTCAAAGCCTCATGCAGTCATGGGGCAGCTTCTGGACCTTTGTGATTGATTATTGTGTGTGGGGGTGTTGTACTCGTCATGGGGCAGGTAATCTGCATTACAATGTAAGGAGGGTAAAGAAGCTTGCTAGAAGCTGAAGCTGAAGCTGCTGCCACTCCATGTGCTCTTTGCTGTTTTCTGTTGCCATCTGCCATGTGCCACTCTGCTTGGAGCCAGCTGAGTATGGATTGAAACCTCCACTAACTATGAGCTAAATAAGAGTATGGCCTGAAACCTCTACTAACGGTGAGCTAAATAAACCTTTCCTTCCTTAATTCTAGATCTTGAGTATTTTGTCCCAGCTACTAGAGAAAAGTAACCAAGACAAATAGGAAAGGGAGAAGTTAAATTATTGTTATTAGCAGGTGACATGATACTCTACAGAGAACACTCCAAAACACTCCACACCAAAGGACAAAATTCCGTAGTATAGTTGGATAAAGTCAACACTCAAAAATCAATAGTTTTTCTGTACATAAACAACATGCTCACTAAGAGAAATTTGGTAAACAACACCTTTCACAATAACATCCTCAAAATGAAACACCTAGAAACCAATCTAACAAAGGGAGTAAAACATCCCTACATTGAAAACTACAGTACTCTTTTTTTTTGTTGTTGTTGTTTTTGGTTTTTTTGTGGAACTAGGGATTGAACTCAGGCCCCTGGCAAGCACTTATTCCACTGAGCTATATCCCTGGCCCTTATAGTACTCTGAAAAAAATTAAAAAAAATTGAAGAGGACATCAAAAAATGAAAAGATATCTCTTGTTCTTGGGTAAGAATAGCCAACAGTGAAAATGGCCATACTTCCAAAACTGTTATACAGATTTAATACAAGCCTGATCAAAACTCCAATAGCATATCTCACAGAATTAGAGAAAACAATTCTAATATTCATTTAGAACCAGAAGAGACCTCAAGTATCAAAGGCAAACCTGGGAAACCAAAGCAAAGCAGAGGCATCTAATTCCTGGCTTGAAATTATACTACAAAGCTAC
>NW_004524687.1:8640865-8643012 GCF_000260255.1 Octodon degus
GGATTGAAGGGACAGATTAGAAGAGACAGAAACAATTTCAAATATATTCACTGGAAGAAAGACAGTCTCTTTAATAAATAGAGCTGGAAAAACTGGCTTCCCATATACTGAAGATTAAAACTGGACCCACATCTTTTACCATGCACTAAAGTCAAAATGGATCAAAGGCCTTAAAACAGAAAAACTAAATCTGTTGGAAAACAGAATAGATAAAGCTATTAAAGATACCTTATGGGCAAAGACTTTATGAATAAAACCCCAATCACACAGAATTATCACCAAGAATCAACAACTGGGATCACATTTTATTAAAGCACAGCAAGAGAAATTACCAACAAAGTGAAGAAACAACCCAATGGAGGAAAAAAATGTTTCCCAGCTGTTCCTCAAAGGATAACTTAAAAAAAAAAAAAAATCAAACCTTCCAAATTTAAAGCCTCAATCCAAAAATAGGCATCTGATATATACAGTTCTCAGATGAAGAAGAACAGCAAATGAAATCTACGAAAAAATGTTCAACAACACTGGTTGTTTGAGAGATAAAAATTGAAACAACACTGACATTCTACCTCATATCACCTGAGAAGGAATATTATTAAGTCAACCAAAAACAAATGCTGGCAGGGCTGTGGTGGAAAGAAACCATTCTTCACTTCTGATGGGAGTGTAGAATGATGCAACCAATGTGGAAATCAGTATGATGCCTCAAAAATTAGGAATAGGGCCAGGGAACAGCTCAACGGCATAGCACCTACCAGGCAAGTGGGAGGTCCTGAGTTCAATTCCCAGTTCAAAAAAACCCCCTAGGATTAAAAGTTCTATTTGATCCAGCAATTATCCTTCTTTGTATCTTCTCAAAAAGAATTAAAAACATCATACCACAGCAATATATGCACTCCCACGTTTCTAGAGGCATAGTGTGTAACAGCCAAATCTGGAAACCCAAATACCCATTAACCAAGAAAAGGATAAAAGAGACAGAACTTTTTTATATAATGGAGTACTACAAATGGATGCACTTTGAGACCATACTGTCAAGGGAAATAAATCAGACACAAATGTGTAAATAATGCATTGTTTCTCTGGTGTGAGAAACTGATGTGTAAATGAACCAAAATGTTAAGTATTGTGAAATAGGAAAAAATGTTTAAAAGGAGAGAGGAATAAGGATTTGGGAAGGATGAAAGGAAAGAAGTGAAAAGTTAAAAAAAAAAAAAAGTGAGAAAAAAAGGAAAAAATAGAGGGCTGATGATATAGCTCAACAGCTTCGGCACTTGCCTAGCAAGGGCAAGGTACCAAGTTCAATCCCTGGTACAAAAAAAAGAATGGAAACAATGCTTTTGTAAATGGGGAAGTGATGAGGAGTTTAAGGAAGCCTAGAGAATGGGGAAAAAAAGAATCAAGTTACACTATGTACAACTACAAATTCTCTAAGATGAATGTGGTAATTACGTATCTATAAAGGACATCCAAAAATCTAATTTAATAGTGAGACCCTGAACAGCCCATAGACCCTTCCCTAAAATACAGAAAAAAATCTGATTGAAGAAAAAACTCTGAATGCCACATGTGTCACATAAGTGGTCGATAAATCCTTAAGATTCTCAAAATTACAATGATAAATCCCTACTATGATGGCTTTTAATTCAGATAGTGAGATGTCATGATATGTATTTTTTGAGTACTACTATTGTTGCATACAGAATATTTTACTATCACTATATTTCATTTTGCAGCATGCCATCCATTACACATAATTTCCAACACTGAATTGCAGTGTTGACATTCCATCCAACAGGTTTCACCACTGGCAAGAACCTAGTTCTACTTTTTGCAGTTTTTTTTTTAATTAATTGTATTGAGAAACAAATAGCAATGAGATAGTTTTAAAACAGGTTAGTAGAAGCTACAATTAATACACAGCATATTGTTGTCTTCATAGTAATCATAGAAGAACCTAGTTCTAACCTTGGGTTATTAAGGCATACATGATCATTTTGTAGCACTGACTTATGAAATTATTATTTATATTACTGTTTTCTTCCTCATCTGAACCAAAGTCTTCTTTCTGTATTTCTCTGTCATATCTTGCTAACTTCTTTGGTTTACATGATTCAAGTCATCCTCTGCAGCTTAATCACCTGATG
>NW_004524687.1:8643693-8646721 GCF_000260255.1 Octodon degus
ACACAGTCAGCTACTGTTATGCTGCAGAATTCTCATTAGAACACTATGGCCAGATATATTATACTCACCATGATGCCCCTTATAGAATTCTATGGAAAAAAATCTAAGATTACATGTTTTAAGTATAAGGTAGAGAATGAAAAACTTTTTTTTTTTTTTTTTGAAACAGTGCTTTACTATGCAGTGCAGGCTGGTCTTGAACTCATTTTGTAGCCTAGGCTGGCCTCAAACTCATGGCAATCCTCTTGCCTTAGCCTCTCAAGTGCTAACATATATTCTTATAATCCATCAAAACTCCATGAAAAATAATTATTAAAAAGTCATAAGCTAAAAAAAAAAGTCATAAGCTGTAAGAATAAAATAACATATGGAACATAAAGAAAATCTCCACACGTAAACCATTAGTACAATGAATTCAATGGTACACAGAAGAGGAAGAAAACTTTAAAGGAGCCATTCCCCCTGCACCACAGAACAGGCAACAGCAATGAAGTGCTTGGAAGCCTGGGCAACTAGCTTGGCGAGAGGAATCCAGGTGTCTGGCCCATGCACTTGCACCAAGAGCTGGGTAACCAGCATACGGTTTGGGACTCAGCAAGTAGTTGTGCCAGAGTAATCTAGGAGTCTCACCCATCCCCCTACATGATGGGAAACACCTGAAACTTCACAACTGGCCTGACCAGAGGAACATGGCGTAAATGCACTTTATTAAGGGGAAACACCATGTATACAAACTCCCAATTTATTTTCTGTCATATTAACTATAGACATGATTTAGAAGTTTGTAAATTTCTAAATTTTGTTTTAATCACTTGCTCTCTCGTGGGTAACAACATTGGAAAGTGCTGGGATAATAACCTCACCACAGCACTACACCTATGGACAAAGGACAGTTCCAAATGGAAACCAACACCTCACTCAAAATTAATTGGGAAGGCAGGATATCGGGACAGACACAAACCAAGAATCTCTAACACAGAGAAGATAACCCTGAAAAACAGATGTTTCCTAGAGTGGCACTGAGAATAGTGATACAGCTACCTATGATCAAAATTTCACAAGGATTACCACAGAAATCAAAATAAACAATACTTCCTGAAATACAAAATGACAAGATAAAGGAGCAAACTGTCATCTCAGGCCTCCAGCCCACCCAGCACGTATCCAGGTAACATCAACATAGAAAAAATTTGAAATCACACACCTGAAATCTCTGAAATGATAGCAACTGAAGTAAAGAAACAACTCCAGGCAGATATAGAGGAAATCACACCAGAAATAATCTCTCAGGTCCAAAAAAAAAAAAAAAAAAATACTGAATGAATTGCTGAACAATCTAAAGAAGACATAATTTAAAAAACAGAGGAGCATACATAAATGATGGAAACCTTGAAAGAACAATATAGGAAGGAATTAGAATGCATGAAACAGATTCAGAGATATCCAGGAAATTAAAAATTCTATTAAAGCTGGCAAAACTGAATGAAACCGAAGCTAATTTCAGACCTTGAAGACATTGTTGCAGCCATTAACCATGAAAGGAAAGATCTCTTAAACACAACAAGAAACCGCGAAATAATAATTCAACAGCTGCAAGGTGATGCAAAGATGAACAACATAAGACTGATAGGCATCACTGAAAAGTCAATACAAATGTAAAAAGATCATTTACAGAATAGCAAACAACTTTCCAAGCATGGTAAAAGAATTTAATATCTTTAAGTGATGCAAATAGACAAATTAGCATCAACCAAAATAAATCCACACCCAGACATATAATAATCAAGATCCCAGAAATTCAGCACAAAAACAGCATATTAAAAGCTGTTAAGAGAAAACAAGTAGATCACATATTTAAAAAAGCCCATGAAAATCACAGCACATTGTACAATACAAACCATCAAGTCAAGAAGAGCTTACAGCGAAGTATTTCAAGCCTGGAAGAAAATGTTCCAAGCCCTAGGGCCGGGTCACATAACTCAGCAGATTAAAGCACCTACTTAGGCAGATGAGAGACCAGGGTTCATCCCTGGCCTGCTTGCCAGCCTCGCCCCCGAGCATGCTGAGAGTGGTGGTGCACACCAGTAATCCCAGCAAGTGGGAGGCTGAAAACACAAGGATCACTATGAGTCCAATCTATGCAGTGAGACCCTGCAGACTCTGTACAAAATTACTTTTTAAAAAAAAGCACAGGGTGGGGAGATAGCTCAGTGGAAAAGGCGCTTCCCTAACAAGCACAAGGGCCTGAGTTCAATCCCCGGTTCTGCCAAAAAAATAAAAAATAAAAATAAAAAAAGCACAAAAGAAAAAGTAAAAAACATGACTGGCACAGTGGATCAAGAAACAAAATCAAACAATATGCTGCATACAAGAAACACTATTAGCTCAAAAGGAAATTTATAGACTGAAAAATCAAAGGATAGAAAAAAATACTCTACGAGCCAAGAAATCAGAAAGAGCAAATGGAAGTAATGGCAACAATGGCTACAGAGAGCAAGTCTGTCTCCCTTATGTTGCATTCAGCCTATCTGCTCCAGGCTGGGTGTAGCACTCACACCCATAATCCCAGCAGGATTTACACCCATAATCCCAGAACTCACATCCATAATCCCAGTTAATCATAAATGAATCACAAACTCTAGAAGTCCACCCCATGATTGCATGAGGCTTTGGGGGGACCCTAACAAGATCACAATAATCATGTGTTTTTTGGGGGTTTTTTTGCGGATTGCATTCAGGTCCTTGTACTTGCCAGGCAAGAACTTATGCTACTGAGCTATCTCCCCGGTCCCTAATCATGTTTAAGTAAATGCATGGGAACTGAAATTAACCCATACATATTATCTAAACAGTGCAAGGAAATTGGAAATTAATGTCAAAAAAACTGCAAAAACACCATAAATATACGGAAATTAAACAACACCCTCCTCAGCAATCAAGGAGTTACAGACAAAATTAAAGAAATTGGGCTGGTGAGATGGCTCAGTGGTCTAAAGCACCTACTTATACTTAGAACAAGCTTAGCAAA
>NW_004524687.1:8653731-8654996 GCF_000260255.1 Octodon degus
GGAGGGCTACAAGGAAAGCCAACATTTTGGCCCTAGCCTTCCAAGGTCAATTAAGACTCAGGACATATGAGAACTTGTACTGTAATGTCATGTAACTCAGTAGTGTCCCAAATTTTCTGATCAAGGAAATTATGGGGCCAAAGAAGAAAGTGATCGATGATGTAGAGTGTGCCTAAAGAGTCACATGGAGAGAAAACATTCTCTCAGGCTTTCAGAGGAAGCACACTGGCCAAGCAATGGCCGTGACTCATCCACATGGCTGACACTGACAAAGGTTCTATAATCTGAGGTACAGGACTTCAGGATAAACCCTGAAGGGATTTCACGACCTTATCAGACCCAAAAGCTACAACTTTTGTTGCATAGGTCTTGCTTTACCTTGATCTTAACCATCCAACAGAAAAGAATAAAAACGAAATATAAGAAGTAAAGCCATGTTGTTATGTTGAACTGTAGGGGAATTATTGGAGTTGTTTAGAAGTGGCAGTCCTTAACTTTGTTCCCCCCCTTTTATATTATTTAGTACAGGGTCTACAGGATCTCACTACACAGTGCCAAAACTTTGCTATCCACAAAATATTTACATGATTATTATTTTTAATCATCTAGGTTTCACTGATTTCTCTGCACCAGTGTTTAACTTTGGAGAAAAGTTCCTTTATCTTGCATTTGTTTGAGCTTTCACTACTATAGCTAGCAATGAACAAAACAGTACAAGAGCATTACCTTTTAAAAGTCAAAGGTAGGAAACAATTTTCCTTCCTAGACCAAGAACAAAACAAGGATATCCACTGCCAATATCTCAACACTGGACTAGAAGACCTTGTTGGTACAGTAAGGCAAGAGAATGAATTACGACATAAACAGATTAAAATGGAAAAGTAGCACAAAAATAGACCAGTGGGACCAACTAGAGAACCCAGGGAAAAAACTGTAATGCATCTAGCAAAATTATTTTTTGATAAGGGTGCCAAGAATCCTCAATGGGAAAAGGTCATGACACCCTCAAACGATGCTGTGAAAACTGGCTATTTCACATGCGAAAGACTGAAGATGGGCTTACAACGTACACAAAACAGGCAAGATATGTAATGTACAGGTACAAATTCCCCCCCAAAAAAACCCATATATATATACACACACACACACACAAAACTTCTGCTCTGTAAACACAATGTTAAGAACATTTAGGGGGCTGGTGAGATGGCTCAGCGGTCTAAAGCACCTACTTAGAACAAGCTTAGCAAAACATGTGGACCGCGGTT
>NW_004524687.1:8655477-8656557 GCF_000260255.1 Octodon degus
TTATAATTAATGTATTTGGTACAGGATCTCACTATGCAGCTTGAACTCATAGCAATCCTCCTGTTTCCAGCCTCCCTGGTGCTGGGGTTACAGGTGTGAGCCACCAGGCCTGGTCTCAGTGGCGGCTCAGCATGCCTAAGGGCTGGGCCAGTGGTACAGAGGATGGAACCCCCTTCCCTGCACTTGGCTAAGCAGACACTTAGTCCACTGAGCTATCTTCACCAACCCTGAATTTTTACAATTTGGTAAAATGGCCAAGGACCTGCCAAATAGCTCAATGGATTAAAGTGCCTGCTTAGACAGACACAGTGGCTGGGCCAGTTCGATCCCAGCCTGCCATGGCAGCCCCACCCCCAGGCCCCTGCGAGGGCAACTGAGACTAAATGCTAATTGAGACTGAACACCAATTGAGACTGAACTTGTGGTAGCACACGCCTGTAATCCCAGCTCTCCGGAGGCTGAACACAGATCACTATGAATCCGATCTTATACATAGTGAGACCCTATAGACCCTGTCCTAAAATAAAAAAAAATTTTAAAGTCTGATAATAGGGCCAGCCCAATAGCTCAGTGGATTAAAGTGCCTGCTTACGCAGACGCAGGGGCCAGGAGTTCTATCCCTGGGCCTGCCTGCTGGCCCTGCCGCTAGGGTGCACTGAGAAGGTGATTGAGAGTATGTGTGGTAGCGCATACCTGTAATCCCAGCACTTGGGAGGCTGTAAACAGGAGGATCACGACAAGTCCAATCTACACAAGAAGATCCTGTAGAACCTGTCCTAAAAAACAAAAAATAAATAAAATTTGATAATAAATTATAAAATGAGCAAAAGATACAAACAGATACTTCAAAAAAAATACAACAATGGCAAATAAACATGTAAATAAGATGCTATTATTAAGGGCTGCGGAGGGGCTGGAGAGATGGCTCAGTGGTCTAAAGCACCTACTTGGAACAAACTTGGCAAAGCACAGGGACCGCGGTTTGATCCCCCAGCACCACATGCCAGCCAGCCCCGCCCCCTGGTGGGCTGAGCTGGCCACACACATACACACACTAAATAAAAATGTAATAAATAAATA
>NW_004524687.1:8656657-8659631 GCF_000260255.1 Octodon degus
AAAAGGGCTGCGGAGATAGCTCAGTAGAATAAGTGCTGGCAAGCGCAAGGACCTGAGTTCAATCCCCAGTTCCACCAAAAAAACAAAACAAAAAAACAAGATGCTATTATTAAACATTAAAGAAATGAAAAATTTAAATCACAGCATGTTGGCACTATGCATATAATAGAATAATTAAATATCCATACCAAATACTGAAATTCTCATGATTACTAGTAATACAAACTGGCATAATCCTTTTGGAAAGTGGTTTTGCATTTCTTTACAAACTTAAAACAACACAAATGCTAGATATTTCAGCAAATAAATACATTTTTGAGACAGGGTCTTGCTATACAGTTCAGGCTGGCCTTGAACTCACTATATAACCCAGGCAGTGGAACTCACAGTGATCTTCCTATCTCAGCTTCCCAACTGGTAGGATTACAGGTGGCTGCCACTATGCCCAGCTATAGTTTATTTAAAAAATCTTCATTCATTGCAAATGTGCACTTCCTTGAAAGTGCTACTAAACAATCAAGTAACAGAAATCCTTTTTTTTTTTTTTTTGGTGGTGGGAGGGTTGACAGGCTCTTGCTACATAATTCAGGCTGGTCTTGAACTATGTAGACAAGGCTGGCATTGAACTCACAGCAATGCTGCCCTCTCAGCCTCCCAAGTGCTGGGATCACAGACACATGCCACCAGGTCTGACTCTGACAGAACTCCTGTTCCACAGAAAGCTGGGACAATTCTAGTAAACACTGCTAGGGGCCAGGGAGATGGCTCAGTGGAATAAGTGCTTCCCTGGCAAGCGCAAGGAAGGGCCTGAGTTCAATCCCCGGTTCTACAAAAAAAAAAAAAAAATCTAGTAAACACTGCTTGCTTTTTGGTTTTTTGTTTTTTTAAATGTATTTAGTATAGGGTCTACATGGTCTCACTATACAGATCAGACTCATGGTTATCTTCCTATTTTCAGCCTCCCAAGCTCTGGGATTACAGGTACACGCCACCATGCCTGATTTCAATCATGGGGATTGAGGGCGGGCTGAGGGGCAGAGCCTGCATGGCATGTGGTACCAAGGGTCAAACCCTGGTCCACAGTCTGCCCAAGTAGGTGCTTTAGTCTGCTGAGCTATCTGGCCAGCCCTGAAACACTGCTTGTTGAATCATAACAAATTGCTACATTAATGTGTGCCAGTCCTAATTAAAATTTCTCTGGGGCCAGGGAGATGGCTCAGTGGAATAAGTGCTTACCCAGCAAGCGTAAGGGCCTGAGTTCAATCCCCGATTCCGCAAATAAATAAATAAATATAATTTCTCTCCCAGTACCACCCTCCATGTTTTGAATCCCAACTTTTGAAACATACTGTAATTTTACAGTGATGTTATCACAACTAGAAAACTAATTCCAATGACTAAAACTACAAAAGAAAACAGATAACTATAAAACACAAGCAAATCTAAGGAGTGCTTACTGTTCAAGAAGCACTAAAATATAGCTATTCCCAAACAGTTTACAAAAAAGTCAACAATTTATTAGTCTTCGTTTACCAACAAAGTACAGAGATGATTATTCTGGGACATGGGTATAGTTCCTACAGTTGCACATCAGAACAAATGCAATAAAAGGTTGCATTATAGAATTCTTTTCTACAAGTTACAAAGAAGAGATTTAACTAAACAGAAAAAAATATTATATAGGGTTCCTAATCTGAAATTTATATTGGGTTTCCATAACTGAGAACATTAGTAATTTGACAAGATGTATTAGTCCTTGCCTTCAGTCCTTTACAGAATTCTTAATAGTTTTCGTGTCCTGAGAAATTGAGCAACCACATTCAGCAGCAGCAGAAGCAGCTCCAAGGGAGAGGTCAGCTAGCACAGCATCATTTCCCACTTGCTCATACACAAAGAACAGTCTCTTAATCCCCAAGAGCTCAGCTGCAAAACAAATTTGGAAAGACATCTTTTAAATTGTACATAAATATATGTTGATAGGATATGACTAATTTCTTTCACTTTCTAGAATGTTCAGAAAATAATCAGAATTGTGGCTGAGCATGCAGCTCAGAAGTTGAGCAGGTAATTACAATAAAAAAGGCCTCATGTTCAATCTGCAGCACAAAAGGGAGGCAGGAAGGGAGGTGGGGAAGGAGAGAAGAACAGAAAAACAAGGGCTGGAAAAAAGGACTGGAGTATAGTTCATCATTGTTTCTATATTATAGGAAAAAAATGTAAACATCTAACAACAAAAAATACACTGCACTGTATTAATGAAATTGAAGTTTAATGTAGTCTAGAGAGATATATTGAAGGATTACAATGTGGATGTTCACATCTTGTTAATAAAAAGGCCACATATGAAATTACATAGCTCAATCCCATTAATTTTATAGTCAGGAAAAAAGCAATTTTGAATTAACATTTTTGCCTGACACAATCAGATGACCACACCAATTCTACACTGTAGTTCTTGAAGAGCTACGGAGAGGACAGAGCAGGAAAACTGTCACAACTAAGGTTTAGGCATACTGTATTTGACTTACTCATTTTCAACCAGCTGTACATACCCAATTTCTTTTAAAATGGAAAAAAAGTAATGTTATAATGTTGAATATTGTATGGTCATTGTGGCATTTGCCTGTGATCCTAGCACTTGGCCAAGAGTCAAGTTTCAGGAGGCTAAAGGATTGTGTCAAAGGGCTGCGGAGATAGCTCAGTAGAATAAGTGCTTCCCTGGCAAGCACAAGGGCCTGAGATCAATCCCCAGTTCCACCAAAAAAAAAAAAGGATTGTATCAAGGACAGTCTGAATTATATGAGACTTTGTCTCTTTGTTTCTTTCCTTTTAAATGTATTTAGTACAGGGTCTACAGGGTTCACAGAGTCTTACCACGTGGATCGGACTCAACAGTGATCTTCCTGTTTTCAGCCTCCCAAGCACTGGGTTTACAGGCACACTCCACCACACCCAGTCTCAATCACCTTCTCAG
>NW_004524687.1:8659731-8678688 GCF_000260255.1 Octodon degus
GCCTCTGTGCTCTACCTAAGCAGGCACTTTAGTATCCCGAACTATCCGGCCAGCCCAGACTTTGTCTCAAATAAACAAACAAACAAATCCATTACTTTTCCACTAGCTTCATCCAATAAATAAAAATAAGTTCATGTCGAGAAGGTACTTTAAAAATTGAGAAAAAATTTATACACATAATGACTGAAATAAAAAAAATAATCAGAGCTCTTTATGATCATCCATAACCCAATATAAGAAATGAGTTTGAAACCCAATTCTGAGATCAAGGACATGTTCCTTACCTTTTCTTATTCTTAATTTCCTCACCTATGAACTAGAAACAATCATACCTTACAAAAGTATTGTAGTAAGCATTAAACTGCCAGCATAAGATCTGGCATACAACAAAGAACTCCAGAAACAGTAGTTACAAACATCTGAAATAAGTGTTTAGCTTCCGTTATATTAGCCTTTTTAAAGTAAATCCCACAACTACACTAACTCTAAATTCACTGGGATCCAAAATGAACACTACATCCTTAACCATACCAATTAATTACAGCAGACAGCAGCCACTGAATGAATTAAATGGATAAGTTCTTCAATGAAGCTAGGGTTGGCTGGTTTGTTGTTTTTGTGGCACTGATGAAACCAGGGAGCCTTGACTTCAGCTTTTTGCCTCTCAGTCACACCCTCAGACCTAAACACAGGTTTCAATACTGAATTGAAACAGAGAATAATTCCTAACAATGAATTTAAAAAAAAAAAAAAAGATAGAAAGAAACAAAGAATGAAGGGACTGGGGGAAAAGACTGACTTTCCTATTACTTAAAGAGAAAAACCTAAAAAATAAAAGGCACATGACTGTAATTCCACTATTCGAGAAGCCTGATTCAGAAGGCTAAAGGATTGAAAATTTCAGTTCAGGCTGGATAACTTACAGAAGCAATATCTTATCTTAAATAAATAAATAAAAGCTGGGAGTTGTAACTCGCTGTAAAGGCCCTGGGTTCAATCCTTGGGAGTCGGAGGGATAAGGAAGAAACAAAAGCAAGCGCATAACCATCCCACAGCTGCAATGAGAAGGCTGAGTGGGGGAAGACTGCAGTAAGACAATGAAACAGTGGAAAAGATCTGTATGGAGAGCTTCCTTTGATCCCCACGGATCACTGCTTATCAAAACAGGTAACTGCTACCTTAAAACCAATCACTACAGTTCCTCTATACATTCATGAGTTAGTGGAATGTCCAGTTATTTTCAATGAGTCAAAATTTCAAATGGTAACTGGCAGATTAAATCTCTATAATCTAAGTATTCACAGCTTCTTCACTCAATTCTTAAATATCTAAGAAAAATCTGAACTTCACGTTTTAGAATTAAAATGTGAGTTGTTTTCCCTCCTAAGACTACACATAGTATTTCCATTTAAATCTTCTTCCTAACAGTATTTTACTAATGTACGCTCCGAACATGTAGGAGTGAATGTTTTAGTTCCAACAAGATCCTTCTTTCTGAGGCAGGATAGCCGCGAGTTGAAGGCCATCCTACACTACATAGCCAGAGTTGCTGTTTCAAGTTTTCTTCCTGATCACATACTGTATGTAAAAACATGATGGACAGATGTTTCCGCTACACTTATCTTACTAATTACTCAAAAAGGAAAGTCACACGGGATGGGCTCGCTCGAAGCCTGTAAGCACGCGCGGGCGCTAACGAAGTCGACTTCCCGCGCACATCACAGCGTCCCTGGCATCCGCGTGCGGGGCTGCGGGGAACGGGACGGCCGGACGCGGGTGCGGGAGGGGTCCGGACTGTGCCAACTCCGGGCGAGCAAACACCACGGTCTGTGGAGCTAAGAGCGCGTAGGGAAGGCGGACTGCTGTTTTCGTCCCGCCCCGCAGACCTCAGGCCTGAAAAGCGCGGCGGTTAGAACGCGGTGCCTTCGCCAGACCGCGGTCAGCGCTTCCCAGACGAACGCGGTGCTCGCCCCTGGAGGAGTTTTCGGAACACGGCTCCAACCCCGCAGCACTTAGGTGGCAGGGCTCGCCAACCGCCAACTAGAGGGCCGGCCCCGCCACGGAGTGGAGCCCATGCGCCCCGCGACGCCGGCGGCCCCGAGGCGTGGCCCGCGTCGGAGCGCAGGACGTGCGGGTCGAGGCGGGCCGTGGACACCCGGGTGAGTTCTGGTCGAGCACCCACCTGGGCGTGGGGCCTTCTTCCCACAACCGCGACCACGAGCACGAAGATTGCCGCCGCGCGAGGCCCAGTCTTCGTTTTCGACACTTCCCGCCCTACGAGCCGCGCTCGCGCCCCTCCTCCAAACCAAAAAGCCGCCCCGCCCCGCCCCGCCCCGCCCTCTGCGCGCGAACCACCCTCTTCACCTCTCGCGAGAGGCCCCCTCCCCGCCCCCAGCCAGTGAGTGAGCGAACGAGCGAGGAGGAGGGCGTTCTAGGCGAAGGCGCTGCGGCCGCCATTATCCTCCGCTTCTCTGCTGCACCGACCTCAGTGTCCTGCCTGATCCCACTTGTTTGCGGCGTATAGGTAATTGGAGTTACTGGGGTTGGGTTAGTATGGATTTAAGTAAGGATTTGGCCTCCCGGCAAGGTTGCATTGACTTTTTCCAAGCCTGGTTTTTCTCGGGCCCGGTCCCTTAACAGTCCGAAGGGAGGCACCGGCGGGAGGCGCAGTTTTTCGGCTCGCCATCTAGTTGATTGACACACCCTTAAGCCAATTGCCTCTCTCTGGCACCATCGCTGAAACCTGGGCAGCCAATTGGGCGCGGCAGTGGGGGAGGCGGGCACGAGGAGGCGGGGGAGAGGGGCCTACGCTCGCTCTCTTGTCTAGCTCCGACCGTCTAGGCTGCGCGGCAGTGGAGAAAGGCGGACTCGTGCGGTGAGGAGCGGGGCTACGTGGGGAGCAAGGGTCGGAGCCCAAGCTTCCCGTTTGAAGCAGGCGTTCTGGGCTGCTCGAAGGTTAGCTGCTTCGGGAGGAGACGTTGAGAGGAATCCCCTCCCCCACGCCGCCATTTCCCTGAGCGAGCGACTGCATTTTGCGTGTTGGTGCGGGTGACTCCAGGGAGTGGAGCGGCAGAACCAGTAAAAGAGCTGTGGGCGTGCTGTGTCGGACACCGGGCCCTTGTGTAGGAGGCTCAGCGGGCAGACGAGACAGCGGGGAGCGAGGCAGAAAGCATTCTTTGTGCGGGCCCTGCGGCCCCGCTGCCGGCCCGGAGCGCCCCCGGTGGGGTCGCTGCTCCGCGGCTTTGTTTCGCGGTGGGGGAGGTGCGGGCCGCGTGGTGGGGGGAGGGGCCGCCCGGCTCCGCCTCGAGCGCGCAGGCGCCATTACGGCCGCCATTTCCTGTGGTCCGGGCGCGAGAAGCGTCTCTGCTACGCGGTAGCCTGTCGGTCACAGCGAGGTGGAAAGAGAGCGGGGTAGGAGTGCGCGGGTCGGGAGAGGCTGATACGGATTTGGCGGGCTCTGAGGAGTGGGGAGCGGTGAGTGGCTTTGCTCTAGCGACGCTGTAGGTAGGACTTTCTCATTCTGTGTAAACTGCTTTCTCAAGATCTTTCTTTCACCTCAGTTTTAACCGAATGATGGACCCGGAGGAAACGGTTTTAGTCGGTCGTTAGGGGAGCCGTAATGCCGGCCGACGTTGTTCGAAACCGGAGAAAGCGAGCGGTGCCGCGGCTCTCCGCTCCGGTAGCCCTGCCTTCCGGCATGGAGTGTCCGGGGCTTTTGTGTTGAGCCGTGATTATAGCACTCAGTAGCTTCGTTTAAAAGGCTGGCTAGTGACGATGTCAGTGTGCAGAAGCCCCATTAACCTGGAGTAATAGTTGTTCCTCCGATAGTTCTGATGGCTATGACTTGGCATTTGTCGTTTTTACTTGTAAACTCGAAATTTCTTAGAATAGCGTTTGTGGACCTTGGTCGGGGGGAAAATTGACTCGAGATTTTAAATGCGAAATTAGTTTGGACGTGTAGCATTTTTTTTGCCCTTGTGGGCAAAATAAGTATACAGAAGCTTGTGCCTTTTCATGCTTTAATGAAAATAATGTGTGAGACAGGTTTCCGTGGTGAGACAACCCATGCTAAAATAGTCTCTTGCCTGGCAAAAGAAATCAGCCTCCTTTGAATTTCTTTGGGCATGATTTGAATTTTAAGATCCAAAATGAAGTTAACTTCTGGAAATAGCTGTTCGTTGTGCTCAAATTGGTATTGTGATCAGAAATTCGAGTTTGCCCTCGCAGAACCGGCCACCAAGACCACCGGGCATGGTGGTGCACTCCTGTAATACCAGCGCTGGGAAGGCTGAAAAGAGGAGGATCGCTGAGTCCAGGCTGCATAGTGAGATCCTGTACCGGACACGTTTTTTTAAAAAAAGAAAAAGAAATTCGAACTTAGTAATAACCAAAACAATGCAAAACTGATTCCTGTTGGTTTTTATAGGCTACTGAAGCATTAGTGTATCAGTTGGTCCTACCTAGAACAGTACAGTTCTGTAAGATATAAGTGGTACGTTTTAGAAACGAGTCTTGTCCTTAAAAATATTGAACAAGACATATAGCTTACTTTACAATAAGCCAAATATACTAGCTACTTCATTTTTCAACAGATTGGTGTGTCCATTTAATACAAGAAAATGGAAACTGAGCAGCCAGAGGAAACCTTCCCCAACACTGAAACCAATGGTGAATTTGGTGAGAATATATTTTATAACAAATTTCCATTCCATTAATTTTGTTACTCTGTTATGATTGGCATGGTCTAATATGCCATCATTAATTGCCTTTTTGTTACTTTAGTTTCTTGTTTTGAGATATTTGTCAGGTGCATTTTAGATTTTATGAAGTAACTATGCTCTGTGGTAAAATGACAAAAGGAATTTCTTAAATTTTAATCCTTCAAGGTAAAATTTCTGTTAGATACAAGGGGGGGTGAAAAACAAGACTAATAGTGTTTATAGTTTTGTGTGTGTGTGACATACATGGGATTAATAAATCATTTTAATCTACAGATTAAAACCCAAAATTCCAATTTTTTTGACTTTCTAATTTAAACCTGAACTGTTGATTTCTAGGTAAACGTCCTGCAGAAGATATGGAAGAGGAGCAAGCGTTTAAACGATCTAGAAACACCGATGAGATGGTTGAATTACGAATTCTGCTTCAGAGCAAGGTGTAAAATTTTCTCCTTAAAAATTTGAAGGTGGCTCACAGTAGAAATTAGATGGTTTATAAAGTTCTGATTTGGTTCTCCGGAAGTTTTAAGGGCTTTAAAGTGAAGATAAATATGTGGTTCTCTGTAAACAAAACTAAGCACTTCATAGTAGTGTTATTTGCTAATTATGGTGAATGTTCTTGCTTTGATAAGATACTGTGCAGGTAAAGCTAAGATAAGAGTGTAGGGGGCCAAGGATATAGCTGAGTGGTACAATATCTGGGGACCCTGGGTTCTGTTTTTCAGTATCAAAAAAAAAGTTCAACTTGAGTGTAGAGACAGCAGTTTCTTAAAAAGTGTTCATGGCTTGCACCTTAGGGATCTCTGGGAAGCATCTGGGTTAACATGTCTGGAAGTGCGTACTATATCATGCAGAGATTATTCTGTTTTGTTTTCCAATGCTTTAAAATTAATCAGTATTTAAATTTTGTATTGTATATCTGGCATTTGGAATATTGTATAGCTCAGTCTTAAAATATTGCTTAGAACATACAGAATCTGGGTTATTCCTGTCCCCAATTATCATGCTGTTCCCTTGTAGATAACTAGTCCAGTACATAACAGCAGACATTGAAGAGTAGGGGTTGAAGCATGGATACATTAATTTTAGAGAAAGGCAAAATAATTGTCTTTTTTCTAGAATGCTGGGGCAGTGATTGGAAAAGGAGGCAAGAACATTAAGGCTCTCCGTACAGACGTAAGTGTTAACTTAAGCTACTAAACAAGCAGATTCATCTTATGTTTCTAGAAGTTTGGAGGTTTACATAATAAAAATCACTTAACGTAGCTACACACCATTTGTGAAAGTTGGGTTACATGATTTTGAACTTTGCTGTTCCTGTTTTAATAATAAAAGCCCAGATTGCATAGAGAGAAAGGTTTATATTAAACCTTTTCACTTTCTAGGAAGATTCCACCGAATTGTTCACTTAAAGCACGATAACATCTTAATTCCAAAGTGGCAAAGTGTTAAAATTCTTAATTATACCACTTCCCAAGAGTGTGAGTCAATTACAGTATTACTGAAAAACGTTGTTAGGTAGCTGTTTAAACCCAGGGATTTTTATTTCCTTAAAAAAAAATCCATCTGTTTTAGCAGCTTGCACAGTAGAGCACAAAGTTCTTAGCATTGAAAATGCATGATTTAAATGTAGAGAAAGGGCAGGCACGTAATCATATACTTGGGAAACTGTCAATGCCTATTATTTGAGTCTTCGTATTTTATAGTGGGTTGACTCTTGTGATTAGACACATGTTGACAGTAATAGAAGTAAACATTGATAGGACTCAGCTACACTAAAATTCTAAATTTTTTTCTTGTAGTGTATGCACTTCTTAATGTTTTTCTTGCTCAAATTGAGGCAAATAACTGAGTACTTGACAGTATTTCATTTCTCTCTTGGTCGCAGATCTTTGTATGTTTCTCTTGATTACTGTAAACTGAACTTGAAAATTTGTTTAGAATTTTTACAGACCTTCCTATTATGTGCTAGGATGCATTTTGATCCTCAGGAAACCAAGCCAGTCTTTATTGCAGTATTTGGTGTGGGAATTTTTGTTTTGTCTTTTATAAACCTCTCCTTTTAATCCAGATGTTCTATAGTGTTATCTGGGTTATTAAATTTCCCCACTTTCCTCAAGAATTTCAGTAAACTTTGGTCATGACAGGTTTTGTGTCTACCCTCATGAGCCAGCCTGCTACTGAAACATCGTTCGTTTTATTTTTTATTTTTTTTATTTTTTTAAACAGTTAGAACCATCATTTAAGATCCTTAAGTGTTAAGCCACAATCAGATATAGAGAAGTCCATTATTGTGTTAGTCTTCAGAACAACTTAAGCTTGTTTCATTAATTGAGAGTATGAGTATAGTTTGTATTAAATTAAAATTTATTGCTTTTCCCCCTTTTCCCTCTCCTTGTTTTTTTGGCCATATATCTCCGTTGCCCATGTACTGGATCGACTTACCCCTGCGTTGCCCATCATGACGTTGGCCCATCCGCCCCTGAACGCCCATGTGAAAACCCTGGTTGGCTATGCCCAAAAATGTGCTCGTTGCCAAACGGGTACCATACTTGACAACTTCTGATTGAATGCCCATGCCCAATGCCAACATCCACGAACGCCAATGACCAATGCAGTACAATGCCAGTGTTTCAGTCCCAGACAGCAGTGGCCCCGAGCGGTATGTCCCAACAGTTTATGCCTCACTGCCTGATTAGAAAGAGAGAAATGTATTTTATTACCTGCCTTTTATATAATTAAATAGTATCCCCTTTAGACGGTGTATTGTTTTTCAAGTTTCTGTCTTATTTTCCCCATTAAGTCTTTTTGTCACTGAACTTTTACCGTGAGTTGCCCACCCAAACGATCCACTAATTTTATTTCGATGGAAGGAGCACAGCTTCAAGTGTTGCATATTTGCTGCATTGTAAATCAAATTGTTATGAAAGTAGTCTCTCGCTCTGTCTTTGTGGCCCACCTTGCTTCCCAACATTGCC
The DNA here is from genome assembly GCF_000260255.1 of Octodon degus. NCBI lineage: Eukaryota > Metazoa > Chordata > Mammalia > Rodentia > Octodontidae > Octodon > Octodon degus. The sequence continues at coordinate 8,667,428 of NW_004524687.1, forward strand.
TGTTCATAATTTTTTCTGATGAAATGCTAACTCTGGTTCACTCTTCCTTCACTTCTCATTTGTGTTGTCTTTGTTTTGTCTTGCATTTGTATTTGTTTTCTTGCAGAGCCCATTAGTAATCTAATTTCTAACTGGTATCCATAACCTTACTCCAGATACAGTGTTCACCACTTGCATAATCCCCCACTTCCCTAAGAGAAGGTGTGCCAGTTTTACCAATGTAACAGCGAGGGTATCCTTAACTTGGTGGCGGGGAACATAAATATTCAACTCTGCTTCACTTCTGGTCAGTTTATTGCCCACTTAATCTGAGCCCTTCCAAAAGCCCATTCTTTCTGTCTCTGCAAGTCTCCTAATACTGTTATCATGTCTGTATGGGGCATAAAATAAAATGCATGTGAAAATCTATAAATAGGTTTCTATAAATGGGGAATATTGTTAATGTTGTTCCTGTAAAAATTTGTGTGACTACTATTGACAAACACAAAACTCATTTTTCTTTTCCACCTTTTTTGTACTATCTGGTATTTGTGATGTTTGGCAGCATATTGAGTATCAGTGCTGATATTGAAACAATTGGAGAGATTCTGAAGAAAATCATCCCTACCTTGGAAGAGGTAGGCTTACTTTTTTCTTCTGATATGTTTGGCAATATGAAGGGGCCTGTTTTATGTCTCACTGGGCATCATGGGGAGAGGGACAAAAGTGAATACGATGATTTATAACAGTACCTTACAGCCTATTGGGTTATTTTACTACATTATGTAATTAAGCTGGCCACTCTAAATATGAATTATTGGTGGTCTTGTGTCTGGCGTGTTTTAAAAGCTTTAATTTTACCTTTTTAATTACCATTAATTAGGAAATGTACTGAAAAGAAAGGTTTAGCAATGTTGGAGGATATTGAGATTCTCATTTGTTAGGTTATGTAGAGTTATTTTATATTGAAGCTTTTTGGTTTAGTAACACTGTCATTTAATCACGTATAGATTTAAACTGTTGTAGTAGCTTTACCAATATATGCGACAATAGCCTGATCACACTAGACACTTAACCTATTACTCTTATTTTTCTACTTTCAGGGCCTGCAGTTGCCATCACCCACTGCAACCAGCCAGCTCCCGCTCGAATCTGATGCTGTGGAATGCTTAAATGTATGTCATAGTGCCATTGAACCCCACTGAAGTATGGAGCCTGGCCCATAGGATCAATTTTATTTTTAACATAGTGTACTTTTCCCATTGCTATAGAAAAAGCCTTAAAAACATGACACACGAATGGTCTTACAACTCACTGTTGACCCTGCTCCATGCTGCAGTGGGAATTAACTACATTTGCAAAGTGCTTTGCAGTCATTTTTATTATCGTGTTATTTGAATGTTAATAATTTTGTGGTAACAGCGACATGCTAAATGGCTGCAGTGTGGGTATGGTGTTGCAGGACCTGAAAATAAAATAGTTTTTTAAGGTGGTGCAGAATGTCCTTTTTGGGCCTGGCTATTGAGGATAATAAGCACATAACTGGTAAAGTTATTGAAATATAAATTCAGGTTGCTCACTGCAACAGTATAATTGTCATGCTTATAGCTGATTAAGTATATTACTGGGGGATTTATTAATGGGAGCCTAAAATTTTATAACTCTCCCTTCACAGTACCAACACTATAAAGGAAGTGACTTTGACTGCGAGTTGAGACTGTTAATTCATCAAAGTCTGGCAGGAGGAATTATTGGGGTCAAAGGTGCTAAAATCAAAGAACTTCGAGAGGTAAAGACATTTTTATTTTCTGCCATATTTTATACTAGAAATTTTTCATAAAAATGAAAGTTCAAAAATGCTAGAAAGTTATCAAAATTGCGCCATTCTTTTGCCCTATGGTTTATTTTGAGAGAAACTCAAAATTAAAATCTAAATGTAGATGTTTTTCGGTGTATTCTAATGCATTTTTCTTCTCTTGATTTAATGTAGAACACTCAGACAACAATCAAGCTTTTCCAAGAATGCTGTCCTCATTCCACTGACAGAGTTGTTCTTATTGGAGGAAAGCCTGACAGGGTTGTAGAATGCATAAAGATCATCCTTGATCTTATATCTGAGGTATCTTCAAAACACTCTTTATACATTGTTTCTTAAAAGTATTTCAGAATGTTTAGTCTGTAACATCCTTTACCTAGAAATTTTATGTTGCCCCCCGATTCCACAAGAAAAAGAAAAATTTCATGTTGCATGGCCTTATGTAGTTTTAAACCTTTCACATGAAGTCCCTTTATGATGGTGCTTTTATAGAACATAATTGCCACTTGGTAACCTCACTATAGATTGTAGTCTTCACCAAGATGCCTTCTCAGGGCATGATTCTGCTAAACCCCACGCGGTGTGCCTTGTAGTTTATAGTGAGAGGAGTCTTCTCTAAAGTAGTAAAATTCACTTTTCATTTTAGGTTAACTAATAGTCTTTTGTTGGGGGTGGTCAGTTCTTGTATGATCTTTGTCCCTTTGCCCTGCCTCTGTTCTGGGAAAAATTACTAAAGGTAGTATGCACTGTGGCTTTCTGTGTGTAAAGTTGCTGTATTTTTGTTTGTAGTCTCCCATCAAAGGACGAGCACAGCCTTATGATCCCAATTTTTATGATGAAACTTACGATGGTGGTTTTACCATGATGTTTGATGACCGTCGTGGACGTCCTGTAGGATTTCCTATGCGGGGGAGAGGTGGTTTTGACAGAATGCCTCCTGGTCGAGGTGGGCGTCCCATGCCTCCCTCTAGAAGAGATTATGATGACATGAGCCCTCGTCGGGGACCACCACCCCCTCCTCCTGGTCGAGGTGGCCGGGGTGGTAGCAGAGCTCGGAATCTTCCTCTTCCACCACCACCACCACCTAGAGGAGGGTAAGTTTTTTTCATTTGTAAATTAAAATACAACAGAATGTGTTCACTGATGGTTAGGATAAATATGAATGCGTGTGGTACGTAAACTGAAATTTATAACAAGTATTATACTTGCAGAGATCTAATGGCCTATGATAGAAGAGGAAGACCTGGAGACCGCTATGATGGCATGGTAAGAAAATCAGTATGGATACAATTGAGCTATGAGGGGTCTTGAGAATTGAGGTAAAATTTTGTTGATTCTAATTGAAAAACTTACAAATAATCTTTGTAATCATTGCTTCCATTTGCTTTTTGAAAAAAATATTCAGTGGTCTTTGTAAAACAGATATGTTTTACATATATATGTTCATAAAATTGTAGCACTGTGGCCATTTTAATGCAGATTCTTAATACTTCTCTCTAATACAGGTTGGTTTCAGTGCTGATGAAACTTGGGACTCTGCGATAGATACATGGAGCCCATCAGAATGGCAGATGGCATATGAACCACAGGTTGAGTATCATTGAGTGTTAATACACATACGAGTGATCTTAGGTGTTTACAATAAGTTTTTTTCCTTATGCTTTTTGGAATACTGTGTACCTGGAATCATTTTTATCTCCTTTCCTGAGGATTTTTTCCTGAACTTTGTTCATTGAAAGTGTGTAGGGCCAGCGATTATAGCTAAGCAGCACAGCACCTGCCTGGCCAGTGTGTGTAAAGTCCTGAGTAAAATTCCTACTATCAAAAGAAATTCACTAGGAGTAAAATGGGTGGCTTTTGGTTTTTTTTTTTAAACTGAGGAATTTTTTTTATATATATATAAGACAGAAACTTGGGTTGTTTTTGAAAGCAAAGTAATTTGTTTCTTTTTATTTTTTTTTTTTTAGGGTGGCTCTGGATATGGTAAGTTTTCTCCTTTATGAAATCAAACATTATTACATACTTTCTAAAATGAACTTGATGCTCACTATTTAAATCAGATTATTCCTATGCAGGGGGTCGTGGCTCATATGGTGATCTTGGTGGACCCATTATTACTACACAAGTAACTATTCCCAAAGATGTAAGTATGATTAATATACTATTAGGAATGTTTAATGAAACATTTCCATGACTCTTGCCTCTTTCTGTAAGTTTACTTTAAATTCAAAAGGTTTTTAATAAAACCTCCGTTCTGGGGTTGAGATAACATTTGAGGATATCATCAATAAGATGTCATTCTAATGTTTGATCCTTTTTGAGTGAACTTTTAGTGCAATTAATGCCAGAAGGTTCTGATCTTTAGTTAAGCTTATTCAAGAAAATAGTATATGTAGTCTACATTGATAAATCAAAATTTGGAGTAGATTAGATCATGATTTTTCCCTGAGAAAATCACCTCAAAAGTTAATACTCTTCATGGTCTTCATGGTCATTGAGAACACAGGTAGTATATTTTCTTTAAAAATCATCATAAATGCTTGTATTTAAAAATCTTTTCAGTTGGCTGGATCTATTATTGGCAAAGGTGGTCAGCGGATTAAACAAATCCATCATGAATCGGGAGCTTCTATCAAAATTGATGAGCCCTTAGAAGGATCCGAAGATCGGATCATTACCATTACAGGAACACAGGACCAGATACAGAATGCACAGTATTTGCTGCAGAACAGGTCAGTTGAAGTTGAGCTTTGTGTTAACTTGTACATACTAAACCTTTAAAAACTCTTCTCAAGTGATTTTTCTTTTACAAACCTTGGTATTTCAGCCATTTGGGACCTAACTTCTAAATACTCTTAATAGCTTTGCCTTAATCTTCTGCTTTCTTGCTAAAAATGAAGACATTCAATACTAATCTTGCTGGAAGAAGCCTTAACCAAGCAAACTTCTTATTTTCTCTGGTGAAAACTGCTGCCAAAAACACTCAGTTGTTACAAATTATACAAAGCCTGTAGAAAATAATAGAAGATTCATTGGATGTTGGTCTGCTTCTGTGTGGAAGACTAGTGATTTTGTTGTTTTTAGATAACTAAATCGACAACAAATCACAGTCTGCCATATGGCACAGGCCACCTCTACAGGACAAATGATTGGTGCTGTAAAATGCAGCATTTCACACCTTACTGGCATCTCTTTTCTGAGTATTAACAACTTTCAATTTCATTTCCTAATTCTGTTCTGCTAATGTCTGGTTTACTGTAAATCAATTTTTCCTGAATTTTACATTGCTTTCATTTGTAATTGCTGTTTTAAAATTTTTTATTTCTAACTATAATGGACATGTTTATCATTTAGCATTGAAATTGTCTTGATGTTGATTAAGATGTTACGAACAAAAATTCTAATTCGTACTTTTTTTTCTTTTCTTTTATAGTGTGAAGCAGTATGCAGATGTTGAAGGATTCTAATGCAAGATATTTTTTCTTTTTTATAGTGTGAAGCAGTATTCTGGAAAGTTTTTCTAAGACTAGTGAAGAACTGAAGGAGTCCTGCACCTTTTTTTTTTTTTATCTGCTTCTGTTTAAAAAGCCAACATTCCTCTGCTTCATAGGTGTTCTGCATTTGAGGTATAGTGAAATCTTTGCTGTTCACCAGATGTAATGTTTTAGTTCCTTACAAACAGGGTTGGGGGGAGGGTGTGCAAAAACTAACATTGAAATTTTAAAACAGCAGCAGAGTGAGTGGATTTTATTTTTTGTTTATTGTTGGTGGTTTAAAAAAATTTCCCCCCATGTAATTATTGTGAACACCTTGCTTTGTGTGGTCACTGTAAACATTTGGGGGGTGGGACAGGGAGGAAAGTAACAATAGTCCACATGTCCCTGGCATCTGTTCAGAGCAGTGTGCAGAATGTAATGCTCTTTTGTAAGAAACGTTTTATGATTTTTAAAATAAATTTAGTGAATCTATTTTGGTGGTCTTTTTTTTTTTTTTAAATAAAGACAGTCAATTTTCAAATGGTGGCTGAATTTCCCAATGCACCCCTAAACTAAACACTAAGTTTGATTTTCAGCTCCTCTGTTGGAAATAAGTACAGTATATCTCTTAGATACAGGCAAAATATATTGGCAAATTCAGTTCTGATGATTTCTTGATGGTTTCAGTCATTGCTTGGGAAGAAGTTCCATCATACATATCATGCTTATAATAAGCTGGAGGATTTTTGTTTTTGCAAATGCTTGCCCATACTTTGCAGCAGTTTTCTGTTAATTGTAAAAGCCAAGGTGGGCAGCAGTACTACAAATTTAAAAAATATAAGTATATTCCAGAAGCCTAATTGGCAGTGGGTTTTATTAAAGTAACACTTGGTTGTAGAAGTAAGTGATGGATGCTGAAGAAATTCTGATTATTTTTATTACATTTCTCACTTATAGACTTATTAAACTGTCAACCTTGTAGTGTCTATTAGTTAAACTTTGTATAAATATATATACATGTTTTTCCATTGTATGCAAATTGCAAGAAAAAGATGTACCATTTCTCTGTTGTATGTTGGATTATGTAGGAAATGTTTGTGAACTATTCAAAAACAAGTTGAAAAAAGTTCCTGTGGATGTTTTATGTAGTATCCTGGCATTTGTATTGATAGTTTAAAAGTTTCACTGCACAATAAAACTCCCATGATGCTAGATTTGATGTGTGCCCAGTTTGAAAAAAGGTTGGTTGACACCTGTGTAAAAATTGTTGAAACGTTCCTCTTCTAAGGAAATACAGTAATCTTAATATTTTTTTGTGTGGAGTGTTTTTCTAGCTTTCATGAATAAAATCTTAGAAGGATGGTGAATTTTAAAATTCTGGTAATTATGTGGTGTAAGTGTTCAAGGGATAGCCTAACAAAAGTGGATAGAATGATTCTACGTGTCTTAACGGGAAGTTTTTCTTAAGTATATAATCATGAGTATGCATATGAATCTTTGAAGGGAGTTTTTAAGAACTCCTTGGTTAAGTGTTGGAGAAGTAGTGTTCTTGGTTAATAGTATGTGAAATGTCAGAACTTTGGGCCAGGCATGTAACTCAGCCTCAGTGCCTCCCTGGTAAGCACAAGGTCCACCACCACCAAAAAAAGAAAAACACTTCAAACTAGTGAATGCTACCTGTAGTGGTATAGTTTTCCCAAAGGAAAAATTGGGCTACTTTGCCATAGGTTATCTAATCATTCTCACCCTTAGGGATTCTAAATATGGGTGGTTTAGGGTTTCTCAGGGTAAAGTATGCCCTTCAGAGGAGTGAAATAATGGAGAAAAGCATCCCCAGAGGTGATTAGTGGTTTTCAAATCTGCAGTTACTAAGGCCCACATTCCTGTTTACAATTGAGACCCTCAGGGTATAGATGTAGTTATTTGGCACTGCTAATTGAGAGGTATGGTAGCTTTGAGAGAAACTTTCATTTATTAGTAAATGATAAGTGACTTGAAGATTGGGAAAGATTGAAGATGAATATGGGCTTTTACAATTAAGTAAAACATGAGCAATACAAGCAGTACAGTGCTTTATAAAATATTTAGTAATGTTGAGGGCATAATGGCACATTCTGTATAATGCCAGCACTCAGATTGTAGCAAAGGAGTTGTGACTACAAGCTCAGCCTGGGCAACAGGTCCTGTCTCATGACAGCATGTAGTATAGGATGAAGGGAAGAGCCTGAGTTCAGTCCCTATACCATAAAAAGATTCCAAAGGTTACAATGAGCTTTTCAGAGGTTTTGTGTATTGAAACCGAAAAGCCAATGGATACAGTGAAAAACAGCACCAGGGTACTATGAACTCAAAACTGCCAGGCATGGTTAGTTCATACCTGTTGGTGGGCAAGAGGCTGGGGTAATAGAATGGCCACAAATTCAAGGCCAGGGCTGGAGAGAGCTCAGTGGCCTGAGAGCCTTCCCGCAAACAAGATCCTGGGTTTTTTATCGTTGATAGGAAAAAAAAAAATTCAAGGGCACCCTGAACCATGCAGTGAGAGAGTCTCAACCAAAGTAACTTTGGTTTTTTCCAGAACAGAGGCTTGAACTTGGGCCCTTGCACTTGCCAGGTAGGTGCTTATGCCACTGAGCTATCTCCCCAGCCCCTTATCAAAGTTTTCTGCAGACTTAAAAAAGGACTGGGAGTGTAGCAATATAATCGTTCCAATTCCATGTCCCATCAAAACAAAAGTCCTCAATTCAGCCCCACATAAAATTGGAATGTTAAGAGATCAAAACAGACTGCAAGGATAAAATGCAAATTCGTGAAGCGTAAAACACCCCAAAACCAGTAACCTGGTTCCAGTACTGGAGACTAAAAACTAGGGTCTATGCCCTGAGTTACAGTAGTCCCCCCCGCTTTTGAGATAGTCTCATTAAGTCACTAAATTGACCACGCCGACTTCAAAACTCAGCCTCTTAGTGTATGGAATTACATATGTGCACCACCTTGTAAGTTCAATATCTGGCACAAAGTAAACCTTCAAAGGTTACCCAGGTGGGCTCAAGATTGCAATCCTGTCTCAATGGCCCAGGAATGCAACATCATGCCAGCTTTTACATACTATTGGTTTTGTTTTTGTGGCAGGGCCTTGCTATGTAGTTCAGGCCAGCCTCCAACTCTGGGCAATACTCCTGCCTCAGCTTCCCCAGTCCTGGGATTATAGTCTTCCTGGTCTAATCATTTTTTTTTTTTTTAATGTTCTCAAAATAACATTGTCCCACAAGATGACATGATTTAATCCTGGTGTAAAGAAGCTTGTTTTTATTTATTTTTTTTCTCTCAGAATGTCAGTCCTGGGCAAGGGAGATAGCTCAGTAGAATAAGGATTTGCCTGTCAAGTGCAAGGTCCTGAGTTCAATCCCCAGTACCACAAAAAAAAGGAAAAAAAGTGTCCTGTGAATAGTCATATCCATTGTTTAGTGTTGTGAAAATAATTTTTTTTTGTTGTTGGAAAGGTAATCTTGGTACTTCAATCGTTGCAACACTGGAGTAAAACTAACCCTTTTTTTTAACCCCCAGTGTTAAAGACTGAACCCAGGGCATCCCACATGCTGAGTTACACTCTAGCCCTTTATTGTACTTGTAAATGTTGGGCCAGAGAGGTAGCTCAGTAGAATAAGCCCTTGCCTGGCAAGTGCAAGGTCCTGAGTTCAATCCCTAGTACACATGAAACAAAAAAAGGTGTATCTCTACTTGTAAATGTTGAGTTTCTTTTGTTTGTAAGGGGGGGTTGGCTGGTTGAGATATGTTATATTCCAGACTGGACTCAATCTCTTACGTTTTTTTTTTTTTTTTTTTTTTATTCCCCAGCCTAAATTTCAAAATTTTGAGACAAATTCCCACTAAGTTTCCCAGGTTGGACTCAAATTTGTGATCCTCTTATCTCAGCTGAGCCCTGAATAGTCAAGATTTTACATGTAGCTAGGTGTAGGGGCACATGCCTGTAAACTCTGGCACTCAGGCTGAGGCAGGAGGATTGCCATAAATTGAAGGGTAGCCTGTCACCAGGCATGGTGGTACACACCTGTAATCCCAGCAGTTGGGAGGCTGAAGCAGGAAGATTGTGAGTTTGAGACCAGCCTGAGAGCTACAAGATGAGCTCAAGGCCAGCCTAAACTACATAATGAGACCCTCTCTCAAGACCAAAAAAAAAAGTGAAAATTAAAAGTATATTAAGCTTCAGGGGCTGGTGAGATGGCTCAGTGGTCTAAAGCACCTACAAGCTTAGCAAAGCACAGGGACCACAGTTCAATCCCCCAGCACCACATGCCAGCCAGCCTGCCCCCTGGTGGGCTGAGCTGGCCACACACACAAATAATTTTTTTAAAAGTATATTAAGCTTCAATTTAAAGAAGGAATAAAGGTCAGCCAGAGAGCTCAGCAGATTAAGCACCTACTTAGGCACAGCGCAGTGGCTGGGGTTTGATCCCCAGCTTGCTATGCCGGCCCTGCCCCTGGGGTGTGCTGAGAGGGTGATTTGAGACTGAGCATGGTGGCGCACGCCTGTAATCCCAGCGCTTGGGAAGCTGAATACGGGAGGATCACTACAAGTCTGGTCTACGTGGTGATACCCTGTAGACCCTGTAAACCCTGTACTAGGGTCCTGAGTTTAATCCCCAGTACTGAAAAAAAAAAAAAAAACCCTAGTAGTGAGACCCTGAACAGCCTGTAGACTCTTGCCTAAAATACAGAAGAGAGAGAGAGACAGAGAGAGACAGAGACAGAGACAGAGAGAGAAGAAAGAATGAGAAAATAGGGCCTTCAGGGCTGACCAGATAACTCAGCTGACTAAAGTGCTTGTTTAGATGTTTAGACAGGGGCAGGGACTGGGGTTGGATCCCCAGCATGCTGTGCCAGCCCTGCCCCTGGGGCATGTACTGAGAGCAACTGAGACTGGGTGTGGTGGCACACACCTGTAATCCCAGCCCTTGGGAGGCTGAAAACAGGAGGATCACTAAGAGTCCAATCTGTGTAGTGAAAACCTATAGACCCTGTACTAAATGCATAAAAAAAGAAAATAGGGCCTTCATACTGTGTTTTATCCCCAGCCTCCCCTCCCCCCTTTTTTAAGTTTGAGACAGGCTCTCATTAAATTGCCTATGCTGGCCTCCAACTTGTGATCTTCCTGCCTTAGCCCTCCAGAGTGCTGGTTACAGGCCATGTCACCACATCCACCCCAATAATAGCTGATATAATACTCTATTTAAATACCTGCCACAAACTATCATTACAAAAAATAGAAGACACATCTGTTAACCAGGATGTCTCTCAATGAATGGAATGATTTAACTTTTTTTTTTTCTTTTTTTTTTTTTTTTTTGTCTTTTTGAGACCAGGTCTTGCTATGCAGTTCAGGCTGGCCTCGAGCTCAGTTTATAGCCCACACTGGTCTTGAACTTGCAGATATTCTCCTGCCTCAGCCTCCCAGAATGCTTATATTACAGGCATGCTCCACCATGCCCCATGCTGGATTGATCTAACTTGAGTACTATTCCAGAGAAGATGTAGGAACCCAACACTACTGATTATGCCTCTTCTCTTTGTCACTGTCCGAAATGCACTAGGCTAGGTATGGTGGTGCATACCCATAATCCCAGTACTCAGGAGACTGAGACAAGAGGATTGCTGCAAGTTTGAGGCTGGCCTGGACTACACAGCAAGACCCAGTCTTGCTCGGTGTGGTGCTGCACACCTGTAATCCCAGCACTCTGAGAGGCTGAAGCAAGAAGATTTCCAAGAATTTGAGGCTGGCTGGGATACAAACTGAGTTGAAGGCCAGCCTGAACTGCATAGCAAGACCTTTTCTCAAAAAGACAAGAGAAAGAAGGAAAGGAAGGGAAGGAGGGAGGGAGGGAAGGAGGAAGGAAGGAGAAAGAAAGAAAAGGAAAGAAGGAAAGAAAGAAAGAAAGAAAGAAAGAAAGAAAGAAAGAAAGAAAGAAAGAAAG
>NW_004524687.1:8678794-8681457 GCF_000260255.1 Octodon degus
AAGGAAGGAAGGAAGGAAGGAAGGAAGGAAGGAAGGAAGAAAGGAAAGAAAGGAAAAAGAGAAAAGAAAAAAAGGCAGACAAGAATGGGGGTTATGGGGCCGGGGAGATGGCTCAGTAGAATAAGTGCTTCCCTGGCAAGAGCAAGGGCCTGAGTTCAATCCCTGGTTCCACCAAAAAAAAAAAAAAAAAGAAAAGAATGGGGATTATATGGAAGTCATCATTCCCAGGCATGGGGGTAATCCCAGTACTCAGGCAGCTGATTGCTCAAGGTCATCCAGGATTACATAGTGAGATCCTGTTTCCCCTCTCCTCAGAGATCATGTCTTTCAGGTGGCCACAGTGGCACATGCCTATAATTCCCACTGCTTGCAGCTCAGACTGGAGGACCCAGACTTTGAGCCCAGTCTCAAATTCTCTACTGCTTAAAGCATAATCCTACCCATATAACGCTCTTCCCATCTGATCATATAGTCTGAGCAACATATAGCAAGACTTCATGGGCCAGCCAAATAGCTCAGCAGATTTAAGCACCTGCAAGCAGGTGCAGGGGCCGGGGATCTGATCCCCAGGCCTGCCATGCTGGCCCTGCCCCCAGGGGCCCACTGAGGCAGTGATTGAGATGGCATGGTGGCACACGCCTGTAATCCCAACACTTGGGAGGCTGTAAACAGGAAAATCACCACAGTCCAATCTGGTAGTGAGACCCTGAGCACCCTGTAGACCCTACCCCCAAAAAGACTTAATTTTCAAAATAATAATAATTCTTCAAATATTTATGGCTATAGAGTAGAGTTTCTGGCAGATTTTTGTTTTCATTGATTGATTGGAGACAAGGTCTTGCTAGATAGCTGAGGCTGCCCTTGAACTCACTATGTAGCACAGCCTGGCCTGGGACTTGCAATGATCCTCCCACCTAGTCTCCCATGTAGTGGGATTATAGGCATACACTACCACCAAGCCTGCCAAAGATTTTCAGAATAAACACTTAGGAATACATGCCTGTAATACCAGCACTCTTGAGAGGCTGAGGCAAAAGGTTCATTTATTCAAGCCCAGCCTGGCAATTTAGTGAGATCTTGTTTCAAAATATAAATAAAAAGGGGTGGGGGTTTGGAGTGCTGGGAAGGTAGCACAGTGCAAAGGCCCTGGGATCAATCTCAAGAACAGCAAAACATAAACATTTAATTGACACTTCACATGGATGCTTCACTCTTTTTCTTTCTGTGGACGTACTCCTCTAACTATAGAGCCATTGACAACTCTGAGGACAAAAAACACGTAGCATTCTCTACTGCTTAAAGCATAATCCTACCCATATATCACTCTTCCCATCTGATCATAAAATATCAGAGGCAGCTTCTGCCTTTGCTTCCTGTGTGAAACCCAAAGTTTTGACTTCAATAGGAAACTCAGTGCAAAACTACTTTCAGGGCTGGGAATGTGGCTTAGAGGTAGGCCTTGTGTGAACAACGACCTGCATTCAATCCCTGGTCCCAAAGGCTAAGAAAAACTTCTTTAAAATATGCAGTGGTGGGCAGCCAGATAGCTCAGCCTAAAGCACCTACTTACGGAAGTTAGGCAAAGTGCAGGAACCGTAGTTTGAGCCTGGGCCCCACATGCTGCGCCAGCCCCGCCCCGAGGGCGAGCTCAGCCAGTTGCAAAACTAAAACAAAAAACAACTAAACAGTAATTGTACTGAGGTGGCAGGCCTGTAAACCTAGCGCTTGGGAGGCTGAAAACAGGAAGATCGCTACGAGTCAGATCTGTGTAGTGAGAATCTGTAGACTCTGTACTAAAGAAAAGAAAAGAAAGAAGAGAGAGAGAGAGAGAGAGAGAGAGAGAGAGAGAGAGAGAGAGAGAGAGAGAAAAGAAAAAGAAAGAGGGCCAGGCAGGGGCTGGGGAATAGCTCGGTAGAATAAGCACTTGTCTGATAAACCTAAGGTCCTGAGTTCAATCCTCAGTACCACAAAAACAAACAAACAAAAAAACCTAAGACTGTTAAGACTAAAGACAAGGCCAAGACTATAGGTTTTTTTGTAGGTTTTGTTTTTTTTGGCTTTTTGAGTCAGGGTATTGCTATGCAGCTCAGGCTGGCCTCAAACTTGCAATGATCCTCCTGCCTCATCCTCCAGAGAGCTGGGATTACAGTCATGTGCCACCACACCCAGGCTGTTTCATATATTTATGTAGCATTTCTACTTCTTCATCCCAGAAGTATCCAGCTCAGATAACCATTTTTGGATTGGGTCATTATATTTGAGGGTCTGGTTTTTTATTTTTATTTTTTTTTAGTTCTTTACATTCTAGATAGTAGTCCCTTGAGGAACAGCTGGCAAAGATTTCTCTTCACTCTGTTGGTGATTTCTTTTGCAATGCAAAAGCTTTTTGATGAGATCCCCCCGCCCCAACCAGGGATTGAACTCAGAGCCTCGTGCTTGCCAGGCAAGTGCTTCTTCTACTGAACCATCTCCCCAGTCCTCAGTCTTATTCTTTGTTTGTGTGTGTGTGTGTGTGTGTGTTTACAAGCTCTATGTAACATTTCCAGTGGCAAATTGCAGGGCTGTGACACACACTGTCCAGAGGATTATCACACTCAATGGCAGTTGGACCTCAAGGTCCCCATGGGGTGGTGACAACTGTCTGCTTCAGAGCACAGGAACCA
>NW_004524687.1:8684022-8686782 GCF_000260255.1 Octodon degus
AAAAAAAAAAAAAAAAAAGTACCAGTAAACTTAACAAGAAAAAGAAAAGATTTAGCTGCTGGAGTAGACTCTCAGGGGCTGTGATATAACTTGGTGATAGAGGGCTTCCCAAACACATCTAGCATGTGTGAGACAAAGATACAAAGCTTCAAGCAATCAGACATACATTTACTCAACCATTGTGTTAATGTAGTAGTGACTTAAGCAAATTACAGTAAGTCCTTTTTCCTAGCAAACTGATGAAACTTTTCTAGGGTCCCAGCTATTTAAAACTCCATATTTCGGGGCTGAGGAGATAGCTCAGTAGAATAAGCACTTGCCTGGTAAGTGCAAGGGCCTGAGTTTTAATCCCCGGTTCCACAAAAAAAACCCAAAAAACAAAAACCCCAAATCTCAGGCCGGGTAAGATAGCTCAGCGGACTAAAATGCCGGCTTAGGCAAGTGTCAGGGACCCTGGTTCCATTCCTTGGACTACATACTAGCGCCAGCCTCCCCCACAGGAGGGGCTGAGATGGGCATGGGAGCTCATACCTGTAATCCCATCGCTGGGGAGGCTGAAAGCAGGATGATCACCAGGAATCTGAGCTGCGTAGTGAGACTCTGCAACAACAACTCCAAATCCTTCCCTTACAAATTCCAGAGAAAAATTTTATGGTGGATATCTAACTATAGCTACTGATTTATTTATTTTGTAGTCCTGGAAAACCCAAAGATTCCTGCATGCTAGCCAAGCACTCTACCACTGACCTACAGCCCCAGCCTTGGAGGACTTTTTTGTTTTTTGAAACAGGTTCTCCTTAGGTAGCCCAGGGCTGGTTTTGAACTTTACACTGTAAAGTAGACCGAGTTGGCCTCAACCTCTGTTTTTAATACATGATTATTTATTTATTTGAGGAAGGTTCTAGTTATTTAGTTCAGCCTGTCCTTGAACTCACTATGTAGCTCAGGCTGACCTCAAACTCAGACATCCTGTTGCTTCTGCCTTCTTTGTGCTACTGTTGTAGATAGAATCATTATAGACAGTCAGACAGGGCCAGGCCCTTAAGGAGACCAGATGGATGACAAGGTGACTTTTTGACTTGGAAGAGACAGACACTCCCGTGTGGGCCAGACCTCAAGATAAAAGAGGAAACAAATAGAGCTACATACTTCCCTAGGGAAGAGCATCAGCGATTGATATTCTAAATAGGTATCCTGGCAAGCACAGGGGCCTAAATTCAATCCCGGTTTGGCAAAAAAAAAAAAAAAAAGGTATCAATCACCTTAAAAGAGCCCAAATGAGTCACTAACCCAACCCCCAACAGGAAGAGACCCTGTCCCATATTCATGCCTGCTTGAATGACCCGCTTTTGGTACTGGATTTTATCAATTTTACCTGAGCAATGGTGCTCGCAATCTCATTGGTTGACCATAGTTTTGTCCCACCTCATGCTCACCTAAACTGAGTTTCCATGTTCTCCACCGCCTTAGATCCGCCTCACCGCATGGTTTTACTCTATAAAAGTCCTTGGAAGAGACAGCTTCCCAGAGACCACCTTGCTTGGGGGCCCCCTTTCTGTCTCTCTTGGACAGGAGCTCTCTTTCCCTCAGTAAATATATTCTACTCATAACCTCCGTTTGTTCCTAAAATTCATTCTTTGATTTCAGGAAACATGAACTCGTCCCAGGTAGCTTTCAGGTTGAGAGTTTCATTTTTTCCCCTATATCATTTGGAGGTCATCCACCGACATAATTTTTTTTGTGTCACTATGATTACAGGAATGTATGATTTTCAAAGATGTGAACATTTTGCCTCTGGAGACTTAAAGTCTCTGGAGCACATACTAATGCTGCATCACTAAGCAAATGTGGACCATCACTTCTATTTCTTTCTTTCTTTCTTTCTTTCTTTCTTTCTTTCTTTTCTTTCTTTCTTTCTTTCTTTCTTTCTTTCTTTCTTTCTTTCTTTCTTTCTTTCTTTCTTTCTTTCTTTCTTTCTTTCTTTCTTTCTTTCTTTTTTTTTTGCAGAACCGGGGATTAAACTCAGGCCCTCACACTTGCGAGGCAAGCGCTTATTCTACTGAGCCATCTCCCCGGCCCCATCATCACTTCTATTTCTGTACTTTTATTAATAACGTTAAATTTCAGTTCTAGGACCCGGGGAGATGGCTCAGTGGAATAAGCGCTTGCCTGGCAAGCGCAGAGGCCTGAGTTCAATCCCCGGTTCCGCCAAAAAAATAAATAAATTTCAGTTCTAAGGTATTATTTCATTTATTAATGTCTCCTCAGCTGAGCCCTGGACACTCACTACTTGACCTGGGACACTGGCGCCGGGGACTGGACTCCAAGCTTCCTCGATTTGGGGACTGGATTAACACACAGGTTTGAACCTCCGCCTCCAACGCGGCTGGGATGGGGCGATCCCTGAGCCACTCGGCTCCGCTGGCAAAACGGGAACCACTAAAGCCACTTTTGTCATGACCCAGACTAGATAAGATTTAATAATGAAGCACAAAATGTGTTTTCTCCATTTCTTCTCGACACTTCCCCAACTCGAGTCTCTGTAACGTCCATGCGGCACGGGAACAGGCCAAGAACTCAGCGGAGGAGGGTGCGGCGCGCGACACCGCCGACCGCAGCGTCGGGGAACCCAGGTTGCCAGACTACCCGGCGGCAGCGGGGCGGCGTCCACGCACCCCTCTTCCCGCGAGCAGCGGGAGGCGGCATAAGATGGCTGACGGTTTGGGCCGCGCTGGGAGGCTTCCGGACCTCGGGACCAGG
>NW_004524687.1:8687089-8694171 GCF_000260255.1 Octodon degus
GGCGCCGGACTTTGCGCGTTGGGAGACTCGTCAAAACCTCCTTCCCAGCAGCAGCGGCGGGCGACATGCACCAGCCTCTGCCGCCCCGGGAGTCCGCTAGGTTCGTGGCCGAGCGCAGCCGGGACGTGGCTGTGGATGACACGAGCGTGCGCAGGACGGCAGAGCTTCTGCTGCCCGCGGCCTCGGGGCCGGCGCTGCGCGTGGACGGCTGGCGGGCGCTGCACGAGCTGAACCCCCGCGCGGCCGACGAGGCGGCGCTCAGCTGGGTGTTCGTGGTGGACACGCTCAACTTCTCCTTCTGGGCGGAGCAGGAGGAGCGCAAGTGCCTGGTGAGCTACAGGGGCAAGACCTACAGCGGGTACTGGGCCCTGTGCGCCGCGGTGAACCGCGCCCTGGACGAAGGTGGGTACTGCGGGGCCCGGCGGGCGGGCGGGCGGGCAGGGCGGACGACGGAGGATGTCCCTTTAGTGAGGACCAGAGGGATGGACCAGGACACTGCGCGCTGGCCGTCAGTGCGGGTGATGGAGTAGGCACCAACGGGCCCTCCCAGGGGAGCGAGTAGGCAATGAGGTCTTGCTTCGGGTCCTTGTTCATCCACCTGGATGCATTTCTACAGCATTCATTTGGTTTCATAGGAATTACACGTGCTAAACCTATGGGTCTAATGAAGTATGGAAGTATGATATTGTTCCCCCGAATTTTCTGTCCAAGGGATACCAATAACGAGTGCCTCCTATTATGCCACGGTGACCCTGGACCAGGTTCGGCACGTATTTCGTTCTGACACCGATGTCCCCATGCCTTTAATGGAAGACAGGCATCGTGTTCTCAACGAGGCAGGGACAATTCTGTTGCAGAAGTTTGGAGGCTCTTTCCTTAACTGCGTCCGAAAGAGTGAAAAAAGCGCGCAGAAGTTACTGCAGCTGGTTGTTGAAAGTTTTCCTTCTTACAGAGATGTGACTGAATTTGAGGTGAGTGCTTCTTTTGGAGATTTTAGAAATCTTAATTCTTTCGGAGTTAATTCTTTCCTATTTTAGCTGAGTTCTCCTTACTAGGACAAAAATACTGGACATGCACAAATTAGAGGAGAAAAGATTTCTTTCTTTCTTCTTTCTCTCTCTCTCTCTTTTTTTTTTTTTTTGGTGGAACCGGGGATTGCACTCAGGCAGGCCCTTATGCTTGCCATGCAAGCGTGTATTCGGAAAGATTTATTTCAGCTCACAGTTTATAGAGGTTACAGGCCATAGTCAGCTGGCTCCAAGCCAAGGCGGCCTGTGGAGGGGCATGCAAAGGAGAAAGTCCAGGGCAGGGCAGACGGGAGACAGGAGGAAAGTCTATCCAGTGCACACCCTGAGGGACCACCTCCTCCCACCAGGCTTTACTTCCCAGCATCACACCCAGCGATGAATCCAATCCCACACACCAGGGATCCAGTCAGCTCCTCAGAGTCCAATTAAGAGTGCATTGGATATAAGTCATAATACTTCCTGAACTCCATTTGTTCAGCTTGGACAAGAAACAGTAACCAAATGAAGTATCTCAAAAATTCTGTATGTTTACTAGTCAGTGTATTTCTTTTGTTCTTTGTCTTTTATTTTTTGAGGTACTTGAGATTGAACCCAGAGCCTTTTGCAAAGAGCTACATCTTTAGGCATTTTCATTATTTATTTATTTATTTATTTATTTTGGTGGAACCAGGGATTGAACTCAGACCCTTGCACTTGTCAGGGAAGTGCTTTATTCTACTGAGCCATCTCCTCAGCCCAATTTTTTATTTTTGAGACCGAGTCATAGGTCACTAAATTGCCTACATTGGGATTGATTGAGTTTGGAGTCCTCTTGTCTCAGCCTCCCAGTGTGCTTAGATTATGAATATGCCACCTTGCCTGGCATCACTATTTTTTAG
This sequence comes from Octodon degus, assembly GCF_000260255.1. NCBI lineage: Eukaryota > Metazoa > Chordata > Mammalia > Rodentia > Octodontidae > Octodon > Octodon degus. The sequence goes on from NW_004524687.1 coordinate 8,688,996, forward strand.
GCAGGGTCCCACTGTGTAATTCAGGCTGGCCTTGAATTTATGGCAATGCCCCTGCCTCAGCCTCTTGAGTAGTGGGAAAACAGACATGGTGTCACCACACCTGGCTTCTTGTCCTTTGCAAGTAGAAACACTGAAAGGACTAGCCAGGATTTGGAGGCAGGTCCATGGAGGTCGACAGTCACTGATCTCTTGGTCTAGTGCTTATGTGAGATAAGCAGACAGGAAGTACAGAAGCAGAATGACTTGTCAACTGGTGATTGTTTGCAAGTGTTTGCTGAGCTATATCCCTGTCCTTGTTGATTGGTTTATACAACATGTATTACAGTGACCAGCTGTGCCTCACTGTGACCAACTTTTTAAAAAACAGGAGCCACCAGGATTGGAACAGGAGCTATTAGCTGGGCCAGCTAACAAACTGAAGTATACTAGCATGGGAGGGGTATTTTATGTAATACCTGAAAAACACTGAACCTTCCATAGAATGCTGTCCCTGAGGATAAAATACTTCAAAAATTTGCATCATTGTATGAAAATCAGAATTTATTTAAATTCTCTAACAAAAGTGTGGTAAAGTTCACTGTATATACTGTGTTTTCCTACACAGTATACTTTTACAATATATGAGTTTCTGTATGTTAATACATCAAATTAAAATTTTAAAGCAATTTTGCAATCACAATTCAACTAAAATTACCAATACATTGTTTAAATCATTTTCTGATTTGATGATGTTCATGCATACTATATAATTTCATCTACAAACCAGTTTAATGGACCTAAAGATGGGAGGAAGTCCTATGTTGTCCTATGTCCTATGTTTATAGATTAGGATTTTTTTTTTTTTGCTCTGAATGCCTTCAGGGCAGGTTTGACTGGCTTGAGTTGTGGGGATCAAACCACAACAACCTGAGCCTGACTGCTTTGTTGAAGCAGCCACTTAAAGAACTAAGCTAAGGGGCAGGCCCCCTTATGTTTATAGATTAGAACCAGTTTTTTTTTTTTTTTTTTTTTGAACCAGTTTTGAAAAGTTAAATGGTTGATCGTAGGTTAAATAGTTGATAGTAGGTTATTTATTTATTTAGGGAATAACCTTTGATTCTACTAGAAAGTGAAAGATTTGTAATTATGTGTGTTAGTATACATTTGATGGTTTCTTTGGGGGATTGAACCTAGGGGCTCTCTCAAGGTACAACAACTGAGGAACATACCTTGATTTTTCTAAAAAATTTACTTTGAGATATAGCCTCCCTAAGATGCCCAGAATGGCCTCAAACTGTTTTATTTATTTGACCACAAATTTTTGCTCTTTCTACCTTAGCTTCCCAAATAGCAAGTAGCTTAGTGTGCATCACTCTACCCTGCTAAGATTTTCTTTTTCTTTTTTTTTTTTGCGGAACCGGGGATTGAACTCAGATCCTTGCATTTGCCAGTCAAGCGCTTATCCTACTGAGCCATCTCCCCGGCCCCAAGATTTTATTTTTCTACATTGCAAGTACATAAACACACTTTTTTTTTTTTTTTTTTTTTCCGGTACCGAGGATTGAACTCAGGACCCTGCACTTGCCAGGCAAACACTTATTCTACTGAGCTATCTCCCCAGCCCATAAACAAACTTTTTGCTGAAGCAAAAAGTTTTATCTTCATGAAAAAATAAAATTTCATAACAAAACACAGTGATAGTTAAGATGCTGTGTGTCATTACTTTCAAGGTACAAGATGTAGACAAAAAGGTTCTTTCTTACAAAGAAGGAACAAACAGTATCACAAAACTTTCTTTTTCAGTGAGGCCAAAAAGTTTTAGATGGGCCAGGCACAGCCTTGATTCCAGTGCTGATGGGCTCAGTGTCTCGCCTTTGCTTCTGTTGCTGTTTTTCCCCTCGCTGTGGACAGTCTCAAAATCTTTTTGCCTCAGCGCCTGGAGAGAGAGACAGGCTCAGTGCCACTCCCAGCCCTGAACCCTATGAGTTGTGGCAGGTAGGTGTTGCCCTCAGCAGGGCTGAGAGGTAGTTTCCAGAACAGTCCCCAGGCCGCTGTTGATTTTTATCTGCTCCACTTGCTAATGTAAAGGTTACTCTGAGATTTCTCTTTGTGTTTAAAGTATGTTGTTTCAGACTTGTTTTTCAGGAAATTTGGGATCAAATTCTGTAGTCCATCATTAAAGCAACTTAACTGTAATAAACTGTGTGAAAGAGAGCAAACTACCAATCCCATAGTGCAGTATACATGGACTCTGATTTTGGTATTTAACCCTTTGCATATGACTGTAACACAGGAAGGACTGAGTTAATAAGGAGTTTGAGAGGAGAGGAGGAAGAGAAGGAGAATCAGTAAATAGTGATAAACTAGCAAATATATCCTTCCTCTGGTTCTGTGCTTCAGGCTTATAAATCCATTTATGTATGTATGTATGTATGTATGTATGTATTTATTTATTGTGGTACTGGTGATCGAACTTGGGACCTTGTGCTTGCCAGGCAGGCGTTTATGCTACTGAGCTATCTCCCCCGGCAAATCCTTTTAAAATAACTCTTAATGAAAAAAAGTAAAATGGTAAACACATTTTTAAAAAAGTCAATAATGTAGCCTCAAGGTGGAATGATTTCAGGATACCATGTACTATAGTTCATTTGCCTTTTGGGGGGTAGTTTTTATACATGCAAAGATTGATTTTTTTTTTTTTATTTTTTTTGAGAGTTTCTATTGAATTTACCAGGACTTCGGTTAATTTTAAGGCTGATACATGATTATGTTTATACACAGATTATTTAATAAATTGAGTTTTATATCTTCCTGCTTTCGGTTTCACTTGGTAAACAGTGTTGCATAACATTTTATTCCTTGGACACATCTGTTGTTATGGATTCCTGTGGTGGAGTTGCCGAGTCACAGCATGGTCAAAAATTTCAGGCTTTCAATACGTAAAAAAAAAAAAAAGCTGACTTTTCCGGAAAGATGACAAACTTCATAACACTGAATACCTATTTTCTTTGTCATGTACTGGGAGTTGAACCCAGGGCTTCATACATGCTAAGCAAATGTTCTCTAGCACCATGCTGTATTCTCAGCCTCTTTTAGGTTTTATTTTGTCTTTTTAAAAATTTTTCTTATTTTAGGGAAAGGTCTATAGAGTGTTGAGGTTCTCACTACTAGATTGTACTCTTAGTGATCTGCCTGTTTACATCCTCCCAAGAGCTGGGATTACAGGCACATGCCACCATGCCCAGTCTCAATTGCCATTTCAGCATGTCCTGGGGAAGAGGATGGGGGGGCGGGCATCGAGCCCCTGGCCCCTGTGCCTGCTGCAGGTGCTTTAATCCTCTGAGCTATTTGTTCCCCCGACCCCCAACTGGGGATTGATCTCAGGCCCATGGGCTTGCCAGGCAAGTGCTTATCACTTATTCTACTGAGCCATCTCCCTGGACCCCACTGTATTTGGCAGGCCTTTATTTTGTCTTTATAACCTTTTTTTTTTTTTTTTTTTTTTTTTTAACAGAACCAGGGATTGAACTCAGATCCTTGCGTTTGCCAGTCAAGCGCTTATCCTACTGAGCCATCTCCCCGGCCCAAGTCTTTATAATCTTGCTTTGGTCTTTAGAGTGCTTAATTATAGGCATGCAGATTTTGATCAATAGGTAAAAGAAGAGCTATTTTTTAAGCTCTTCAGGTGACTAATTTAGAGTATATAGTAACTATGTAAAAATTCTAAGTAATAATCAACTTGGTTGGGCTATCTTTTAAAAATTACTTAAAATTGAGCTTTTAAAAAACTTTATTTATAAAAAACCATTTATTTATTTATTTATTTATTTATTTATTTATTTATTTGTACAGTGTTTCAGTATGCAGCTCAGACTTGTAGTGATCTTCCTATCTCAGCCTCCCTAGAGCTGGGATTACAAGTGTGTACCACCATACATGGTTTCAATGACCAGCCGGTGTGGACCAGCAAAGCGTGTGATACTGGGGATTGAACCCAGGTCCTTGCACTTGCCAGGCAGGCACTTAGACTGTCGAGCTTTCTCCCCACCCCTGAGTGAGCTTTTTTATATTTCTTTTTTGTTTGTTTTTGGAACAGGGTTTCACTGTGTAGTTCAGCTGATCTTGAACTTGTTTATATAGTCCATTCTGACCTGGAACTCATGGTGATCCTCCTGCCTCAGGTCCCTGAGTGCTGGGATTACAGGCCTGTGCCACACATCTGGTTGAGCTTTTTGATATTTTAACAGTCAATATTTTATGTTACTGTCAAGCATTTGTAATCCTTAATCTTACATTTATTGAAGACTTTTCAAGAAAACTAGTTCATGGGAAGAGATGGGGTAAGACTGAAGCTACAAGAAAGGATTTTGAAGGGCTAGCCAGATAGCTCAGGGACTAAAGCACCTGCTTAGACAGAGTGCAGCAGCCCAGGAGGGGTTCTATCCCTTATGTGCTGAGGGGGGGGGGCACCTGGCCCTTGGGGCATGCTGAAATTGGGCGTGGTGACTCATGTAATCCCAGCAATTGGGAGGCTGTAAACAGGAGGATCACTAGAGTCCAGTCTACCTAGTGAGACACTGTAGGACCCTGTAGACCCTGTACCAAGTACATTAAAAAAAAAAAAAAGAAAGGAGTTTGAAAGTTTTTACCACAGAGCAAATATAAATGTTTGGGAAGATAAATTTGTTTAAACAGGCAGTGTGTACATGCGTCAATCCACTAATTGGTTCAAATTTTTTTATGTTTTTGGTGTGTCAGTTACATATTTTAAAAAATACAGCTGGCCCTGGTGACATAGTGCTGTAGTTCTAGCACTGAGGAGGCTTAGGTGGGGAGCACGGCTATGAGTTTGAGGCGAGTCTGGGCTGCACATGAGGAAATACATACTGAGATACTTTTTCAAAAAGTCAAAAAAATAAAAAAAAAACAAAACCCAAAAAACAGTTAAGAAGAATTTTAAAAAAGAATTTTTTTAAAAGTAAATTAACTGGGCATGGTGGCATATGCCTGTAATCCCACTACTCTGGGAGACTGAGGCAAGAGGATTACAAGTTCAAGATCAGCTTGCACAATTTAAGAGACTTAGTGAGACCATGTCTTGAAAATAACATAAAAAAGGGCCAGCCAAATAGCTCAGTGGATTAAAGCACCTGCAAGCAGGTGCAGGGGCCAGGGGTTTGATCCCTGGGCCTGCCAT
>NW_004524687.1:8694530-8696025 GCF_000260255.1 Octodon degus
TTTTATTTATTTATTTTTTTTTTGGCGGAACCACGGATTGAATTCAGCCCCTTGTGCTTGCCAGGGAAGTGCTTATTCCACTGAGCCATCGCTCTGACCCCTACAATTATTTTATGAAGGTATTATTTTTGCAGATATATAGGGAATTATTTGGGGAGTTACTAGTCTTTTCAGTGATAATGGTTAACATTTTAGATTTATTTTTATTATTTGTGGTGCTGGGAATGGAACCCAGGCTCTGAGTCATACCCCTGAGACCCAGAATTTGATGAACTCAAGTAATTTGGTACCAGAACCACAATTAGTTTACAAAGAAATGGTTTTAAAGATTGAATTTTTAAATTCCTCGCTTGAATCTTAACTTTTTATCTTTTTTCATTGTAAGTAAATTATAACCTAGTCTTTGTGGTTGTTAGTCTACTACCATGGCAACAGTGGTTGTGATGCAACAATTTATATTTTTTTCCATGCCAGCACTTTGTTAGTAAATTTGATTCCTAGTCTGTTTAGTTCTGAATCTTGTAGCAAGCTTTTTTTTTTTTTTTTTTTTTTGAGACAGGGTGTCTCTGTGTAGTTCAGGCTGGCCTTCTACTCACATTGTAGCCCAAGCTGGCCTCAAACTTGTGGTGAGCCTTCTGCCTCAGGCTGCCAAGTACTGGGATTGCAGGCATGTATCACCATGTCCAGCATAAACTTTCTGATATAACTGTGTCTAATATATAGTTGTATTTTTCAAATTTAGTTTTATATCTTGCTAGAAACCTAATTACTATATACTATATAAATTCATTGTTAAACAAATTGCTGGGTAGGTTTAGGCATTTAGTGTCATAGAATTTTTTTTTTTGGTTGTTACAGGGTCTCACTACGCAGCCCAGACTCATGGTAATCCTCATGCTTTCAGCCTCCCCAGTGCTGGGATTATAGGCATGTACCACTAGACTCTGGCCAGTGGCCACTTAGCCTGCCCTGGGGGTGGGGTTGGTGTGGCATGTGGTGCCAGGGTTTGAACCTCAGTCCTTGTACTTGCCTAAGCTTGCCTAAGCAGGTGCTTTAGTCTACTGAATAACTCACTAGCCCTAATGTAGGAATGCTTCTTAATGGCGATTTTTTTTCCCTTCTAACACATCAATATAATTTATAAACTTTACATGTCGAAAAACTGAGCATCGGGCCGGGGAGATGGCTCAGTAAAATAAGTGCTTCCTTGGCAAGGGCAAGGGTCTGAGTTCAATCCCCAGTTCTGCCAAAAAAAACCAAAAAAAACCCCCCAAAAACTGAGCCTATATGTATGCCTTGAAAAGCAAGATTCTAGGGCTGGAGAGATGGCTCAGTGGAATAAGCACTTGCCTGGCAAGCACAGGGACCTGAATTCAATCCCTGGTTCTGCCAAAAAAAAGAAAAAAAAAAAAAAAAAGAAAAGCAAGATTCTAAATTATTATTTTTTTGAGATAGGGTCTTGCTATGTAGTTCACGCTGGCCTCAAACTTGCTAT
>NW_004524687.1:8697770-8699557 GCF_000260255.1 Octodon degus
ATGAGGTTTTATTTTTGGTGGAACTGGGGATTGAACTCAGGCCCTTGTGCTTGCCAGGGAAGCACTTATTCCACTGAGCCGTCTCCCCTGCCCTGAGGTTTTATTATTTATTTATTTATTTTTGTGGAATCGGGGATTGAACTCAGGCCCTTGTGCTTGCCAAGGAAGAGCTTATTCCACTGAGCCATCTCCCCGGCCCCTATAATTTATGTTTTATGTGACTAAAGAAAATAGGAAGTAAAATGGGAATGGTTGAGATTATTACTGTTAACTAGGTATTTTGTTTAGTGTAAAAGGTCTGTACTTCCCCAACACAGGAACATTATTCTGCCCTTGAAAAAAATGTCTTCAACCTATGCCTTTTAAAAAGCAAACAATGGGCCAGGAATATAGCTCAGTGGCATAAGGACCTGCCTGGCAAGCATAAGGTTCCGAGTTCGATTCCTGGTATCAAAAAAAAAAGCATACAGCAACAGCAACCTGTCAGACACCCAGGGAACATTTCTGTTTTCTCCATTTGTCAGGGGAAAAGAGTTGCCTTCTACAAACGAGCGCAGATCCTTGTGGCGGACACCTGGAGCGTACTAGAAGGCAAGGGGGATGGCTGCTTCACAGACATTGCCAGCATCACCATGTTTGCTGACTACCGATTGCCACAGGTCCTCGCCCACCTGGGAGCCCTGAAGTACTCCGATGAACTGCTGAAGAAGCTTTGCAGAGGTCTGCAGCCTTGACTGGGCCAGTCTGGGTTATTCACTGATTGCTATGACTGCATTTAGTTTCTTTTACAAAAAACTCTGCTTAAGAAAAGAGGCACTATTAATTGAAATAGTGTAATCATCCAGGCATGGTGGCACACTTGCATTCCCAGTACTCAGAATGCTGATGAGAATCTCCAGCTTGAGGCCAACCTAGATACATGAATGAGTCCCTGTCTCAAAAAAAAAAAAAAAAAAAAAAGAAAAAGAAAAAAAAGAAAGAAAGAAAAGAAAAATGCAAGGGCAAGTGAAATACAGAGCAAATGACTGTCTCCCCCCAGTACTGGGGATTGAACCCAGGGCTTCATGCATATTGAAGGCAAGGATTCTCCCACTGAGCTACTCCCAGCCCTATTTTTTATCTTTTATTTTGAGACAGGATCTTGCTATATAGTCCAAGCTAGTCTTGAACTCACTATGCTCTAAGACTGGCCTTGAGCTCCTCAGACCCTTGCCTCAGCCTCCAGAGTAGCTCAGGTTACAGGCATGCGCCCCTGGGCCCAGCAGGAGGTGGCTTGTCTTACTGTGTGGGATATGGACATTGGTAATAGGATATGCACATTGTGCTGTTTGAACAGTATAGTTTCAAATCCTAATGAAAGGAATCCTAGGTTCATGCTCCATGAAGGTTTGTGATCCACGTGTAACATGGAAGGGATGTTTATGGAGCTAGAGAGAACACTGCATTGTGGACAAAAGTGTGGGCAAACAGCTCACGGAGGCTCCTTGGGGGCCACTGGGCTCTCACACAGGTCACACTCTTCCCCGGCTTACTTAATAGTAATGGAAATGATTATTGATTGAAGACAGGGAGCCTCATTATATGTGAGAATAGGTAAATTAGGTTGAGAAGTTTGTGTGAAAGTTACTTTAAAAAAAAAAAAACAAAAAACTTGGTTGTGTTGAGACCAAGTCTTACTGTGTAATTCAGGCTGACCTAGAATTTCTGTGTAGTTCAGGCTGGCCTCAAACTCTTGGCAATCTATCTGCCTCAGCCTCCATTCAGAGTGCTGTGATTTCAGGAGCCTG
>NW_004524687.1:8700437-8706274 GCF_000260255.1 Octodon degus
TTTTTTTTTTGGCAGAACTGGGGATTGAACTCAGGCCCTTGCACTTGCCAGGCAAGTTCTTATTCTGCTGAGCTATCTCCCCGGCCCCTGGTATCATTATTTCTATGGTCAATTATTACCAGGTTTTAAGTTTCTTTGGGCAATCATTTTGCTCTGTTTCCTTGTTTGAAAAATAATATGCTGTTTTATTTATAATGCTCTTGTCTTAGGTGTCTAATTCGTGGCTGCTTTTAACAGGGACATTTATCTATCATGGTGTTATTTATTTATTTATTTTTGTATTTTAGGGAAGAGTCTACAGGGTCTCACTACTAGATGGGACTCATAGTGATCCACCTGTTTATAGCCTCCCAAGAGCTGGGATTACAGGCGTGTGCCATGACACCCACTCTCAAATGCCAACTCAGCTCAGCAGGCCTGGCAGGCCTGGGGATTTTGCAGGCCTGGGGATCAAACCCTCAGCCCCTGTGCCTGCTTGCAGGTGCTTTAATCTGCTGAGCTATTTGGCTGGGCCGAAACATTCTTGTTTTTTATTTTGTTTTTGTTTTTTTAAAGGCAGTGTCTCACAGTATAGACTTGAATACACTAAGTACCCCAAGCTGCCCACCAGTTACAGATCCTCCTGCTTCAGCCCCAAGTGCAGAGATGGTATGCACCACCACACCTGATTTAAGCAGGTTCATCAGTTTTTAACACTTGACAATTAGATTTCACATAAAAATCAGACTGTTCCCTTTGTGTAGCCCAGGAAGGTCGTAAACTCACGATCCTCCTGCCTCAGCCTCTTCAGTGTCATACCACCTAGGAAAAGCCACATCTCTAACAGGTGTTTAGCACATGCAGGGTGTTAGGCTAGGTCCTGAGAGATTGACTGATTGGGCCCCTGTTCTGGTGAAATGTAGTAGGTAGCTTCACATTCATGCCTAGGTTCAGGAATGATATTTTCCTCATTTTTAACCTTTGCAGGAGAAATGCTGTCATATGGAGATAAGCAGGAGGTGGAAATCAGAGGGTGCTCTCTGTGGTGTGTCGAGCTGATCCGGGATTGTCTTCTGGAGCTTATTGAGAAACAGAGTGGAAAGCCTAATGGCGAGATCAACTCCATCCTCCTGGATTATTACCTGTGGGACTATGCCCGGGACCACAGGGAAGACATGAAAGGGATTCCGTTCCATCGCACACGCTGCATATACTACTGATCCAGCTGTGACTTACCCTGACTCGTTGGGAGCAAGCCAGTGAGATGATAGGACGTTTGTTCAACTTGGCTTTGGTATTAGGAGAAGAGGGTAAAAATTACACAAAAAAATTTTTTTTTGCAGTTTCACTTCATGGTTTCTTTCCTGAGCTAGGTGCAGTGGTGTACCTAGCTACTTGGGGAGCTGAGGCAGAAGGATCTTTCTTGAAGTGAGCACAGGCAACACAAACCCATGTGCCATCTCCAAAAAAAAATTGGAGACATAGTAGCTTCTTTTTTTAAAATCAGATTTTATTGGTACTTTTTATGTAGAGATTACATTCATCATAGAGAATTTGTACCTGTACATGATGTAACTTATTTTCTTCCCCAGCCTACTCCCCTCCCTTCAACTGCTCTCCCCATTTACAAAAGCTATGTTTACATGTTCTTTTCTCACTATTTTTTTATTTTATGTATTTTAGTACAGAGACTACAGGGTCTCATTACACAGATTGGACTTGTAGTGATCCTCCTCTTTTCAGCCTCCCAAGTGCTGGGATTACAGGCACACCCAGTCTCACTGTCCCAGGTGCCCCAGGGGCGGGCCCAGCACGGCACTGCGGGATTGAACCCTGGTCCCTGCGCCTGTCTAAGCAGGTACTTTAGTCCGCTGAGCTATGTGGCCTGCCCTTTTTCTCACTGTCTTTTACTTTTTCATTTCTTTCCTTTCCTCTTTCACCCTCTCTTATTCCCTTTTGTAAAAACAAACCTTATATTTTTTGAGACAAAGTCTTTCAGTGCAATTCAGGTTGGTCCTGAACTCACTATGTAGCCCAGGCTGACCTTGAATTTGAGGTGGTCCTCCTGTCTCAGCCTCCCAATTATTGGGATTACAGGTATGTGCTATCACACCTAATTATAAAAATAAATCTTTTCTTTCTTTCTTTTTTTTTTTTTTTTGCAGTACCAGGGATCAAAGTTGGGACCTTGTGCTGGCCAGGCAGGCACTTAAGGCTTAAACCACATTTCCCTGGCCCTCCTAAAAATAAATGTTGACACCTTATTTTAAACTTTTTATTGATAATGATAGTAGATTTTACCTTTTTTAATGTGTTTAGTACAGGGTCTCACTATAAAGATCAGACTTGTAGTGATCCTCCTGTTTTCAGCATACCAAGTGGTGGGATTATAGGATCGAACCACCACACCCAGTCTATGATAGTAGATTTTTATATATAATGATTTTCATTTAAGGATATCTTTATTTCGTTTCTATTTCAGATTATATTGAAATTGAATAAAGATCTTCAAAATTTTTCTTAAACCAAGAGTGGGTTATTTCCTCAAAGCAGAATTTACCACATATTAAAAGTTTACTATAAGTTAGGGTATTTACTCTCTACTCATGGAACTTTAGTACCTACTAAGCATTCATTTTCACCTCCACCCTTCCAAGAGGCTCTTGAGTTTTGTGGTATATCTAGAGTACTCCCCTCTTTCCTTCACATCCATGGAAGACTGATTTTCTGATCTTGTGCCCCAGTAGTCATATCCACACACACCAAAGTCCTTCAGCAGAAGGGTTTTTTTTTTTTTTTTTTGCTCTGAATGCCTTCAGGGCAGGTTTGGCTGGCTTGAGTTGTGGGGATCAAACCACAGCAACCTGAGACTGACTGCTTTGTTGAAGCAGTCACTTAAAGAACTGAGCTGAGTGGCAGGCCCCCACCAAAGTCCTTCATATAAAATGGTTTAATATTTGCATACATCTCTATACATTTTCCAATATACTTGTTTTTATGGTACTGGAAATCAAACTCAGAATCTCAGGCTTGCCAGGTGTGTGCTTTGCCACTGCACTAAATCCCTGGCCTTGTTTGTCTTGAGACTAGGTCTCAATGTATAGCCCATGCTGGCCTTGACTTCACTACAATCCTAGCTCACCCTTCTGGGTGCTAGGATTATAGGTGTGCACCACCATACCTGAGGGTTTTTTTTTTTTTTTTTTGCGGAACCGGGGATTGAACTCAGATCCTTGCATTTGCCAGTCAAGCGCTTATCCTACTGAGCCAATTCCTCGGCCCCTACCTGACTTTTCTTGAATTCAACTACATATGTAGTCCAGTTTGGCCTTGAACTTACTGTGATTCTGCCTTAGCTTCCCGAGTACTGCAGTCACACACATGTGCCACCAAGCCAGCGCTATATTTTTTTAAAAAATTCTTTGTAGTGTCAGGTGTCAACCCCTGGGTCTCATATATGGTAGCCCTGTATCCCCTCCCTGTCCCATACACTTTTTGAGATAAAGTTTCATTATGTAGCTCAGGCTGGTCTTGAACTCAGCAGATACCCCAGGTTGGTACCAAACTCAGCAATCCTCCAGCCTTACCATCCTGAGTGTTGGGATTATAGGCATGTGCTACTACCATCCTACATATTTGAAGTTGTTTCTAGACTACTTATACCTAATGTAGCGTAAGCTATGTAAATATAGTATTTCTGCTTTTTAGGGCATAATGATGTTCAAAATGTTTGGGTCCTGGTGTTTTTGCTCTGATGGCTGAATCCAGGGCTGTAGAGCCCAGCAGTAGGGGAGCCTTGACTGTCTGTCCTTGTCTGCTGCAATTGAGAAAGGTGCCTCTCCCCAAGCACATCACTGCCATCTGCTGGAGATTGTCACTGTGCCCTCACAGCACACTGCAGCTGTGTGAAGGCCTCCTGACCCCTGTAGTGCTCAGCCATTGTAAGTCACTGTCTGTCCTAGACATGACTCCAGAGAGCTCAGTCCATGCCTGGTTCAGGGTTGTTTCTGGTATGAACCACACACTGCATGATAATCCTGTCTCCACCTGTGACTGCTTTGGTAATGGGTAAGTAATCTATGCCTGACTGCTGGAAAGGGAGGGAGGTCTTCCGGGAGGGTTCTGGAAAAGGGTAGAGAAAAGATGTTTCTCTTTAGTGATTTTCTATCTGAATGTGATATCCAGTAAGTGGAAGCTCTTAGGAGTAAAGCCTGTATTTCCCAAAGAAGCAGTTGCCTCGTACCTGCTGAGGTACCCCCACCCCCAACCCCTGCTGGCCTGCTTTGCTGATAACAGCACCCCACCCTGCAAACCCACCATCCGGGGGTGCTCAGATGTTGATATAATAAAATGGCACAGTGTTTGCATATAGTCTACTAACATCTTCTGGTATACTTTAACTTACCTCTAGATTACTTATACCTAAACAGTACAAATGCTATGTAAATAGCTGTTACACTTCTTACACTGTAATGCTTGGGGAATAATGACAAGGATAGAAGTCTGTACAGATGCAGTTATTTATACTGTATATTTCTGCCATTTTTTGGGAAAGGGAAAATTTCATAATAATATGTAGTGGATTGACAACTGGTGGTCAACTCAGCTGAACTGAACCAGCATGGTGCTGGGTGTGGGAGGCCCCCCTGAGGATTGTTGCTAATAAAATAAAAAAATAATAGTGAAAAAGAGGTGAAGCTGCTGCAAGCCCGAGGGAGCTGTTGGTTTTCCTGGAGGAGCTCGTCATGCTGGCTTTCCCGATGAACTCATTGTCAGGAGCTCAGGACCTTGTCACTAAGAATGGCTACGGTTGGTGCACGGTTCAGTCTTTTGGAGAAGCTTGTCCCACTGGCTTTCCGGATAGATGTGGCTGTTTTCATCTTTGGAGAGGCTCGGGACCTCACTGTCACTGAGTATGGCTGTGGTACCTTTCAGGGGAGCCCTGGTCCTTATTTTTGAGCGTTGCTTCCTGGCGGCAGTGCAGATCGCTCAGCCCGTTAGCACAGATCCTTCATCTCGCTGGCACAGACTTTCTAGCTTCCACCTTTGGGCCTTCCCAGAGCAGATCTGTGAAATAGGTCTACATGAGACATTGTTGTGTGCTCCTGGCCTCCAGCTGGACTCGTGGGAAGGATTGTTATGAGCTCTAGGTCCTCATCTGAACTCATACAGGATATTAGGATCCAGGCCCTCAGCTGGATTCTTTTGGTCGTTAGTGTGTGGACAGATTTCCTGCTGTCTTTTTGTATATGACTCTTTGGGTGACTGTTAATACAATAATTCTATAAATCATGTGTCCTGTATTGTTTGCCTGGCAAAATCCCATACAACACAATGAGAATAACGAGTTAATACATCGAGTATTGTTATCTTTTTAAAAAAATATTTATTTATTTATTTAGTGTGTGTGTAGCCAGTTCAGCCCACCAGGGGGCGGGGCTGGCTGGCATGTGGTGCTGGGGGATTGAACCGCGGTCCCTGTGTTTTGTTTAGTTTAGCTTGTTCCAAGTAGGTGCTTTAGACCACTGAGCCATCTCACCAGCCCCTTGTTATCTTTTTTTAAAAATATTGTTATCTTTAAAGTAGTTACTCAGAGTACGAGATGCGACGATATTCTCCAGATGACAATATTTTGCTGACTGTATATTACTGTCATTCATCTAAGTTTCTCTTTTTTCTATAATTTCCTTTAGTATTTTCTCTCTTTGGGTTAAGGATATTTTTAATTTCTGTATTTATGTTTTCTTATTTTATTTTTTTTTTTGTACTAGGACTCAATCTTGGACACTTGCCAGGCAGGCCAGGTGCCACTGAGCTAAATCCTCAGCCCCAAGTGCTGGGATTATAGGCAGACTACC
>NW_004524687.1:8706594-8716853 GCF_000260255.1 Octodon degus
GCTTTAGACCACTGAGCCATCTCACCAGCCCCTGTTTTAGTTTTAAGGAAAAGAAAAAAGACTGATATTAATTTAGTGAAAGTGGAACTAATGATCAACAAAATAAGCCCAGAAAAACAGCTGACCTTAATCATGCTTGTGATTAGTTATGGTTCAGGGTTGAAACACAAAGTCCACACCTCATTTATTTCCTTCCTTCCTTCCTTCCTTCCTTCCTTCCTTCCTTCCTTCCTTCCTTCCTTCCTTCCTTTTTTGCGGTACCAGGGATTGAACTCAGGACCCTGCACTTGCCAGGCAGGCACTCATTCTACTGACCTATCTCTCCGGCCCTCATTTTCTTTTTGCTCAATTGGCAGAGATGACTAACAGCTGGTGAGTCCAGGGAACTGAGTAACCCATGTGAAATTCTGGGCCTTGTTTGAGGAAGAAGGTTTGGGTCCCAGGTGACCTGGGAGAGAAAGAAGACAGGGGTTGGTGAGCTTAGCAAGTAGAGCTGGGACAGTTTGAAGAAAAAGATGAAAAGAGAGGACAACCTTGCCTTCTACATCTGTGTGTGTTCTACTGTGGGGAGTGTTTCAACTTGGCAGTATCGAAGCAGAGGTAGGGAAAGGGCAAGCCAACTTCCGAGTTGGTTCCAGCAAAGAACTCATCCATCCGTCTGCCTAGAGAGGGAAAGCCTAGAGACTGTCCCTTGCTTCCTCATTTACATTTCATTACCTGCTTCCTGGTGTGTTGCAACGGGAAGCGCAAAGCCCTGTCTATGAATTACTCTTGTCAGAAGTTAGAACATGAATCTAATCAAAAATCTAGATCTAACTGACAGTTTACAAGAGATGTAGGAAATAAAGGATAGACAAAGGTTAGTTGGTATAGAACATTAGCTAGTATACTTGGATTGCTGGTGGAATTCAATTATTAAAGCTCAAAAACTTAAGCCTGAGTTAAAGTGAGAAAAGAAAGATCATAATAGTATTTAATGAAAATCAAGAAATTCCTTTTTTTTTTTTTGGCAGTACCGGGAACTCAGGACCCTGTGCATGCCAGACAAATGTTTATTGTACTGAGCTATCTCCCTGGGCCAAAATGCTTACTTTGAGAATACAAAATAGTACCTGGAAATTAAGTAAAAAATATAACAAATATATGATTTTATAATCACATCTGTCCACTCCAAAATAATAGTAATAAAAAACCTTTGATTTTGGATAAGGGTCAATTCATTACTTTCAAAATTTATAAATAAGCATTTATTCTAAAATTCTTATATTAATTGAATTTCACAGTATCTGACAGAGGAAAATTTCTTTATAGAACAGTTCCAGCTAATGAATATAAAAGGGCTGTTAGAACATTAGCACTTTGTAATCTCTAATGAAATAATAGATTTGGAAAACGAACATCAGTAGCTGTTAAAGCCATTAGGTGAAATGTTAGGGAGGGACTTAATGGAAGGGTGGATTAGACTGAAAAAGACAAGAATTTACAAATAATCTGAGCCTCACTAAAAGCAGGACATTACCTGCTTCCTGGTGTGTTGCAATGGGATGCACAAAGCCCTACCTATGAATTACTCTTTTTTTTTTTTTTATGAATTACTCTTGTCAGAAGTTGGAACATGAATCTAATCAAGAATCTAGATCTAACTAGTTCACAAGAGATGTAGGAAATAAAGGAACAAATTAAACGAAAATACAAAGATCTGCTCAGTCAAGTGTAGTGTGAGAAATCCTGTCAGATAAATGACATAGTAAAAGTGGGGTGTCAGTTTAGTTGGGAGGCTCCCTTGAGGCTCGGGCAGCCTAGGGGAGAGACAGAACAGGAAACGTTTGAACGTGCCCCGTCTGCCAGTCACCCAGCCACTCACAGCTGTCAGCTGCTGTACACTCCCAAGGGTTCTTAGTCTCAGCAGCGGAAAGGCTGCAGTAGAAACTTAGCCACCATAGCTGGCTGAGTTCTTTTAACAGTCTAGAAATATTTATTTCATTGTTGACTGCAGCATGCGGCCAACTCAACAATGAGCTGCCACTCTTTTTTTTGCAGGACCGGGGGTTGAACTCAGACCCTTGCGCTTGCCAGGGAAGCGCTTATTCCACTGAGCCATCTCCCCGGCCCCATGAGCTGCCACTCTTACTCCTACAGAAGCACCGAATGTTACGGTGCCACTATTTAGGTTCTCAGCCTTTCACAGACTTATTGTCAGTATCATTATTCAAGGAATAAACCCTTCAGGGACTTAAAAGCACTTATTCTCTGTAAAAACTAATTTCATGCACACAACTCCAATGAGCAAACTTTAGGTCCATAATAGAAAAAAAATTATTTTAGTTTTGTAAATTACAAGGAATAAAAATAAGCATTTCTACTTGCCTAACAAGGAAATGGCTGTTTTCCCTACCAGGAATCAGGATAATAGCTCTGATGATTCCTTTGGGTCATAACTTACCTGCTCTTACCTTTCCAAAGATGTTCAGAAATAAGATGCTGGCAAATCCTCCTTATACAATTTTAAAAAATGTTTGCAGTATGTGAAGAAGTCACAAGTTATATAGACTGTAGGCCCTTGTGGTAACATTCAAGAGGCCTATTCTTCCCATTTACCTCAGAAGGTAAAAGGAAATCCCCATTATCCCTGAGCAAAAAAGAAAAAAATAATCATAGCTATTTTTATTAGTAGAAACCAACACAAATGAACTACCTATCTCTAGACCATTCTTGGAAAATGTATATAAACAAATAGGAATGAAGTGCTCTCAGAGACTCATCAGATAAAGAAGCTAGAGGTTTTTGTGAGTGATCTGCAAGTTTTACATCTAACTATAGAGCTGAATATTTTTCATTTTAAAATTTAAGAATATCCTGATGATGTGAAATTACTGGGCACAGGGGAATTTTTAAAATGTTAACAAGCAATGCAGAAAGGAAACAAGGAGAAAACTATAGTGAGCAAACTGAATAAGGGGGAAGACAAACTGTAGTTCTAGGCTGGGCTTTTCTTTTAATTAAGCCATGGGGCCCTGGCTATGCTCTGCTATATTGCTCTTTTTTTCTTTTTTTGGCAGAACTGGGGATTGAACTCAGGCCCTTGCGCTTGCCAGGGAAGCACTTATTCCACTGAGCCATCTCCCCAGCCCCTATATTGCTCTTATCTTAATATAAACCAAATGCTACAAAATAAATTTAATAATATCCCAAACTAATTTAAGTCTTTATGTTCAAAAACTAAATGAGAAAGAAACTTTCAACTGCCTTTTTTTTTTTTTTTTTTGGTGGAATCAGGGATTGAACTCAGGCCCTTGTGCTTGCAGGCAAGCACTTATTCCACTGAGCCATCTCCCCGGCTAGGTAACTTCAAGATATCTTAACATAATTCACTTAACATTAAAGCAACTAGGAAATAAGTGAAGTGTAAGAGGAATATAACAAAACTTTAGTTCCTCCCGGGGCCAGCAGAGAAGATCTGTGCAGTACAGCCATCAACCTTCACATATTTGGAATCTGGCTTAAAGGCCATCAAAAACTCAGCTTACTGAAAGTCACAAATGTCACAAACAAAAGGAATGTTATATAAAGTCAAAAACCTTCCCAGATGGCTTCTTTGAAGGAACTCCAAATGCTGGTAGTGCGGGTTGGTTACCTTACATTCCATTGATGGCTCTATCAGAGGATGAGAATGTCCCAGTCAGTGCTGTTTTAAACTCTTACTGGGAGGAGAAAAAAACAAAACAATCTACTGTTCCCTAACATGTATGGCTTAGCACCCAGAGAAAGCCTCTGCCCCCAAGAGACTTTCCACATAGGGTTAGGCTTCGTTAAATGAAGCGTGAACTTTGATTTTCAGGATGTGTCTTTTTATTTTTTTTTCCTTTTTATTTATTTATTTATTTTTTTTTAGGATGTGTCTTTTTCTTGCAAGGTCTTTAGAGGCAGAAGTTCCACCTGGGTTCCAATACATATCCCTGTGAGCTCAGCTTCCTGGAAAATATACCTGCCAGGTTCTATGTTCTCCCTTACCAGTAACTGTGTTCACATCCACCAGAATTGCACATACACTATTAACATGATGAAAAATACAGCTACAGCTGCCAGTTGGGTATAAGTGGAACACATGTTCAAGTACTTCGCGTCCTGGCGGTGTTTCTTGGACAGACTGGACATATTGCTAGCCTTTGAATCCACCACCTTTGCCACTCCTCCTCCATGCTGGCCACCATGATCCTCTGCACATCTTGTAACTCAGTGTTGATGGAGCCTAGGTTTCTCCGCGCACGACTGTCAGTGTAAAGCTTCTTTGTTTTCTGAATGAAGGTATCAAATTCAATAAAGGAATATGGTCTAGATATGGTAGGCACCTTCTTCCCATGCTGTTCATCAAATTCTGAATGTAAATATTCTAGGTAGGCAAAAGCCAACTTTTTAGGGAAGGCAGCTTCACACAAAACCAAATAGCACCCCCACCCCGCTCAATAATGTAATGAAAAGTCATGGCCCCTGCTTCCAAGGTGCATCTTGTAGAAGACCATTCATCCAACTTTCAGAAGAGATGCTTAGCCTGATTCTGATACTAAGGTCCCAGCCAGACTGTTTGTCCTCCTGTATTGATGCGGCCAGCAGGATCCCGACTGCAATTGTCGTTAGCAACACCATCTTCACAGGGATCTGACACTGTCCTGGACAGCCAGAGGCGTCATTCTCACTTGCCCTGGAGAGAGGACAGTAAAACCACTACCTCAATTCCCGAAGATACAGGCACTTGCATCTCTGCTTCCTGCCCCAGCTGTTTTTAAAATTAAAAACTAAGGAGGCTGAGGATGGTGGGCACATACCTGTAATTGTAGCATGTGGCAGGAGGATTGCTGTGAGTTTGAGGTTAGTCTAGGCTACATAGTGAGTTCAAGGCCCATGATATAGCAAGACTGTATAAAAAAAAAGTTTTTTTCTGTTGTCTTCACTTTGAAGTTTCATAAGACAAGAAATGCTTTTTTTTTTTTTTTTAATGTATTTAGTACAGGACCTACAGGATCTACATTCCTTCCCTAAAATACAAACAAACAGACAAACCCCCCCCCCCCAAAACCAAGGGTCTACAGGATCTTACTATACAGATCAGACTCATAGCGATCCTCCTGTTTTCAGCCTCCCAAGAGCTGGGCTTGCGGGTGCATGCTATCACACCCAGTCACAGTGCACCCTGGGGTGGGGCTGGTATGGCAAGTGGGGGAATCAAACCCCCAGCCCCTGCGTCTGCCTAAGCAGGCCCTTTAGTCCACTGAGCTATCTGGCCAGCCGAAGAAATGCTTCTTTTTTTTTTTTTTTTTCTTCCTTCAGTACTGGGGATTGAACTCAGGACTCTGCGCTTGCCAGGCAAGCACTTACTCTACTGAGCTATCTCCCTGACCCAAAAATGCTTCTTAAATAGTTTAGATTGTGCTACTAAAAGGAAGGACTAGGTATTTAAAAGTTAAACACAATTAATTATCTTGAGAATATAGCTCTGTGGCAGATTGCTTGCTTAGCATGTAAGACCCCTGGGGTCCAATCCCAGAACTGTTATCCCAGTATTTGGGAGGCTGAAGCAGGTGGATGATGAGTTCAAGGCCAGCCTGAACTATATAGTGTGATCCTCTTTCAAAACAAAACAGTAATAAAAGGAGTTACCATAGTGAACAGCCTTTCTAACCCAAGTCTGTACTAAAGAAAACTAAAAAAAATTCAAACAAATACTTGTACCTGAGTGTTCACAGCAGCATTATCCAGATTGACCCAACAATGGAAATAGTTCAAGTGTCTATCAGCTAATGAATGGGTAGATAAACAAAATGGGTTATAGCCATACAATGGAATATTATTCAGCCATAAAAATGGAATAAAAAGTGCTAATAGTTCCAACAAGATGAGCCTAGAAAAAAATTGTCAATGAAACCAGATGCCAAAGTTCACATACTACATGACTGTGACTATGAGATGCCCAGAATAGCAAATCCACAGAGAAAGGAATTACCAGGGATGAGAAAGAGAGAGAGGGCAGCTGGAGGGAGGGACTATGGCTGACATAGGAGATTAGGGCAAGGAAAGATGGCTGGGGAAGTAGGCGTGACCTGTTAATTACAAGGTCCCAGAACACACACTCAGAACAGTTCCCCAAATCCTGCACCTGGACTCCTTTGGAGAACTCAAGCATGGGATAGCTCAGACCTGACATCAGCATGAGACATGGGATGCCAGCACTGGCTCTCAGGACCCGGATGTGGAAGTTTTCAGTCTCACTTGGACATCACTGTCCCAGCACCCAACCTGGTTGTGAGCAGCAGCATTGTTCTCAGAGGAAACCCAGCCCGACACTGGCATTACTGCTCTCAGTAAACACAGGACAGGACGTCATAGAGAGAAGATAATACAGAGTGTTGAATCTCCCAAGCACCAGGATGTCCATACATTTACACCAGGTACCCTGAGGACTCTGACTACTGAGGCCCTGGAGAACTTTGATCAGGATGTTTGTTCCGACCTCGTCACCTGAGTCCCTTATCTGATCTCTCCACTTGACTCCCTTTGTCCAAGCCCTGTAAAAAGGCTCCTTTTCCTCTGGAAGCTACAACAGCCTCTTTACCTTCTGTCTGCCCTTCACTCAGGCACAATAAATTTTATGCCACATTGCCTTTCCACAAGCCTGGTGGTCTTTACTTTTCTCTCTCTCTTTTTTAAAAAAAATTTATGTGTGTGTGTGTGTGTGTGTGTGTGTGTCCAGCTCAGCCCACCAGGGGGCGGGGCTGGCTGGCATGTGGTGCTGGGGGATTGAACCGCGGTCCCTGTGCTTTGCTAAGCTTGTTCTAAGTAGGTGCTTTAGACCACTGAGCCATCTCACCAGCCCCTTTACTTTTCTCTGAATCTTGTCTTTCCTTGTATAAGTTCTTGCATGTTTCTTTGAGATTTGGACAGCATAAAAGAAGAGGCAGCCATGAAGAGCTTGCTACGGTGGCTTTCCTCATGATAGCCCGCTCTGCTTTCTCCAGGGTGTTCTTTTCTCTTGCTTTTTCCTCTTTTACTGGGCTCAAGTTTGCTCTGTCATTTCTCCCCTACTCTTCACTTTTACTCCAAGTACCCTAGTTTGTAAATGGATTTTTCTTAGCTTGTGTTTTGGTCAAGGGGATGCTAGTAGGGCAAATTCTACTATGCTAGTAGTTGTAAGACTAAAAGACCCCAGCTGATTTCCTAACAAAAAGCAATATCCAATCAAGGAAGAGGCTCAAAAAAGCCTCTGGCCTCTCGTAGGTTTCTTTGGAAGCCTTGCCTGTCCTCTTGCAATAGTCCTCGTCTCCCTGTGGTAAAGCACTCAAGAGAATGCAGGATGGTACATGACTTCCACTGCATTAATAAGGCTATCATCCTAATCCACCCTTTAGTGACAGAAGCAGATACAATTCTCTCCCAAATTCCAGACAATACTAATTGGTTCTTGGCCTCAGATTGATTGATTGGTTTGTTTGTTTGTTTATTTATTTTTGTGGTATCAGGCATTAAACTCAGGACCTTTTGCTTGCCAGGCAAGTGCTTATTCTACTGAGCTATCTCGCCAGCCCTCAGCCTCAGATTTAAGAGATACATTTTTCTCAAGTTGTCTCAACAACTTCTGACATTGCCAGTCCTACAGATAACCCACTACTATTATGGACTACTGGACTATATCGGATTATTTTGCTGAATTTATGCACCTACAATATTTAAATGGAAATGGAACACCCATCTCTGACAAAACTAAACAAAAAAGGGGATACAAATGAGGGACCATTTTGTATCTGTATATACAAAATAGGATAGATATACAGTTACTGTCTCTTAACTCAATGAGAAGAAAGATTTGTACTAATAAGGTTTGGACAGGATATCATGTCTGCATCTTGTACTATGAATAACCACTATGAAGATAACAATATGCAATGTATTATTGAAACCATCCTACTAATCAGTTTTGAAATTGTCTCATTGCTATTTGTTTCTCAATAAAATTCATTAAAAAATAAAAGATACATTTTTATACATTCCCCCAAGTCCAGACTCCCAGTTTCTGTTTGCTGATGAATGAGAAAATCCCACTACAAAGAAAGGCAGCAGTATACTTGGACAGTTCTCCCACAAAGATGTGGAGACAGCCCTCGCTGTCAGACTCCACTTGGGCAGGACTTTGCCAGCACCCAACTTGTCTGTCCGCAGTGACATTGTTCTCAGAGAAAACCCAGCTCAGCACTGGTGCTGTTGCTCTTGTCAAACACTGGATGTTGTAAAAGAAGAGCTAAGGCACAGCATGGAATCTTCCTAGCACCAAGACATCTGCTAACACCTGTACATTCACACAGGACACTCTGAGGACTTGGACCACAGAGACTTGGTTAGACTTTCTCACCTAATGTCCATTCCTTCTTTCAGGACCCTGTAAAGTAGCCTGCTTTTCTTTGTTCCCCATGGATGGTCTTTTTGCCCTCCTGTCTGCCTCCTTTTACCTAGAATTAAACCTTGTTCCTCATTGCTTTCATAAAAACCTGTCATGCAGTCTCTGCCTGTGTCATCCGTTATACTCATCCATTATAGCTTGACGGTCTTTAAGAAACTTGTAGCTTAAATAGGGAGCCATTGTACAGTATGTGGATGATATTCTAGTTTGTAGCTCAACTCAGAAATTAAATTTTAACACTCTATAGACTCAATTTTCTAGCTAAGAAGAGATATATAAAGTCTCCAGTGAGGAGGTTTAGATATCCCTTCAAAAAGTTCAATATCTGAGATCAAAGAGAGTGCTATTCCTATGAGCCTATGGAAGAATTGAGATTTCTTTTCAAAAAACAAAACCCCAGTGCTACTGTACAAGGGTGGAAATCTGACCTGCTCCTCATATTTTGGTTAATAGTGAAGGTCAATGGTCATTAATACTTTTCTCAGGTTTTGACAGGTTTTCTTTCTTCTGGCCATTGTGTAGGGCAGGGCCCAAGTCCTTTTGTGCCTTGCTGTTCCTGGGGCTGCTGACACCATGAAGATCTGGACTTTGGGGCATGTATTTGACTACCCATGGGGAACTGTGACAACAGCTTTGAAATACCCAAATTCAATGAGCCCGAGTTTGGCTGGACAGACATTCAGATCCCTCTGGGAAGCAGCACAGCCACAGCCTCAGCACAGTGGGGACTGCATTCCACTGTGACATGTATTATTGGTGCAGCAAGAATCAAAACATAGGTGCAAGAATATTCTGTAGTTGCTCCTGTGGACAATGGACTAAAATCGACTATTTCAGTAGGTGAGAGACTTCTATGCAAACCACGTCCTTAGGAGCCAGGAAAAACTATCTTGACTCCAGAAGGTGAAAGGCATCAGCTGCAGCAGTTCCCTTGAAGGGCTGACATCTTCAAGTGCTAATAAAGGCCAAGAAGCCATGAAATGGGTAATATATAAATTAAATACTGATACTGAAGAGTTGGCAGCTTCAGCAAGGGGAAGCAGAATGGCAGCGGCAGCATTTGTAGAGAAATGATGAAGAAAGTGGTACACAGCACCAGGGCCCCCCAGGTTTCTCCAGTCTGACAGTACATGTATTATTTAAAAAATACAAATAGGGCCAGGGAGGTAGCTTGATGGTCTAAGCACCTGCCAGAAAAGTGCAAGGACCTGGGTTCAATCTCCAGCACCATATGCCACGCAGGCCCCACGCCAAGCCGGCCACCAAGACCAGGCATGGTGGTGCAGGTCTGTAATCCCAGTGCTGGAGAGGTTGGGACAAGAGGATCACTACCGAGCTGCTGCGTAGTGACACCCTGTACCAAATACATAAAAAACAAATAGAAAAAAAAGTATAACACTTACTAAGTTTTGTAACTTAGTAAATGTACCACCTTCCTTGGATTTGTACTTTATGACTCTACACACTGTATCATGGGCTGGTTATGCTAAAGAAATAGTCATTCCCTGGGTTTTGCACCACTCTCAAAACAACACTGAAGCAGAAGAGCAGCTGTTCACATTTTTTAGCATTTCACATTTGCTTAACTTCTAAATCGCCATGTGTCAAAATCATGGTTTTGTAATTGCTAAAGCATGTCAGGTTATTATTACATTTTTGGTCTTTTGGAGACAGGGTCTTACCATGCAGTTTAGGCTGGCCTTGTGCTCATTTTGTAGCCCAGGCCAGTGTCTAACACCACTGAGTTCCCCTAAATCACTTCTTTTCCTTTAAAAATTGTCTCTGTGCCCCTCCTGTAAGGAAAAGGGCCATA
>NW_004524687.1:8734752-8736776 GCF_000260255.1 Octodon degus
CTGTTTTTAGAGATTTATTTCCAATATCTGTGGAAATGATATATAATTTCTCAATTGTTTCCTTGCCCAAATTTTCTAATTCCTTCCTCATTCAATATTTAGATTACTGAATTGTGAAACCAAAAATTAAGGCATAGTGGAATCTCATTTAGTTTCACAATTTACCAACTGATGGCCCCAGTGCCTTAATTATTTTAAAGAAAATCCAGACATGATTTCATCAGTAAATTAATGATGTACTTTATAAGACAGATCTACTCTTTGTAGCTATATTATACTGAAAAAGAACCTGGTATGATTGATTTTGCTTTAAGTAGTTGTATAATTTTAGTAGGATAAGTGAAGTCTGTAATTAATATTTATCTTTTATTTTGATACACAGGTATCCAGCTCTTATGTAAAATGGATGTTTCTCACACTTAATATTGAATATTAAGTAGATAATCTGTTTAGTAAAATCTAAGCTGCCATGGAGGAAATACCAATAAAAGTTGCTGTAAGAGTTAGACCTCTGCTTTGCAAAGAAGTTCTTCATAATCATCAAGTTTGTGTGAGAATTGTTCCAAACACCCAGCAAATTATCATTGGGAAGGATAGAGTCTTTACTTTTGACTTCGTTTTTGGCAAAAATTCCACTCAAGATGAAGTTTATAGTACATGTGTAAAGCCGCTGGTGCTGTCACTCATTGAGGGCTATAATGCAACTGTTTTTGCCTATGGACAAACTGGATCTGGGAAGACATACACCATTGGAGGAGGCCATGTTGGTAAGATTCTCAACTCACACTCTCTCTCTCTCTCTCTCTGTCTCTCTCTCTCTGTCTCTCTTTTGGTGAGCTATGTCCCTGGCCCCAAGATTCACAACTCTTGAACTCAATTTTGAGACATCTAAAGAAGCTAAAATGTGGTAATGCCTGACATGTAGTAAGTAGGTGTTTAGCATATTGATCAAATAATGAAAGAATGAAGAAATCAAATGTGATAAGATCATAACCTTTGAAAGACTTGTCTTTAAGTATTGCAGTTTCAGAGCCAGTGATATATTGCAGTGGACTAAGCATCTGCTTAGGCAAGTGCAGCGTCTGCTTAGGCAAGCGCAGGGACTAGGGTTCAATCCTCGGCACCATATGCCACACCAACCCTGTCCCATGCGTGCTGAGCCCACACTACCGGGTGTGGTGGCACACATCTGTAATCCCAGTGCTGGGGAGGCTGAAATCAGGAGGATCACTATGAGTCTGAGTTGCATAGTGAGACCCTGTACCAAGTACATAAATATTAGAATTTCATTAAATAATCTAATTTATGATTTTTGATTTTTTTTTTTCTTGAGGAAAAAAGTTTAAGAGGCTGGGATATAGCTCAGCAGCAGAGCACCTGCATGGCAATTACAAGGTCCTGAGTTTGATTCCCGATACAAAAGAAGAAAAGGAAGTTTAAGATAATATTTAGTGGTCAATGCTTGTTATTTTGAACAGAATTTAAAATAGATGTAAATGAATTGACATATTTATATTTGTATCCTTTATTAAGCTAGTTGTATATATTAAGGGTCTTGCAACCAGGGTTTAGGGGCAAAAGGAGAAATTGATTATGTAGTTTAGTGCCTTTTTTTCTTGTTGTATTTTTATTTTATTTTGAAGTTTGGAAAAGTAGAGCCATGGGATTTCCTGTAGGGCAGGCGGGAACCTTGGTACTCATTTTTCTTAGTTGCTAAATAAGGCACTCCAGCCATGGAGGGAAGAGATGGTTCAGCTAGGCAACTGGGAAGGAGGGGGGCCTGAAAGCCAAGATGCCGGTGGAGATTGTGTAGTGTATTGCTTTGCCCTGTTCTTCTTTCCTTCTTTTCCTTTTCTTTCCACACTGTGCAAACACTCAACCACTGAGCCCCCTCCCATGCTTGTGTTTTTCTGCTAAAAGCAAAGATTTCTTTCACAGTAAGGAAGAGTACGTTTGGGATTATTCTAGTAAGTATTATTCTTTTTAGGAGGTCTGAAATTTGGCTTTTAAAACGTTATAAGTTA
>NW_004524687.1:8739016-8740473 GCF_000260255.1 Octodon degus
ATGTAGAGGATCATGTCATTTGTGAATAAGGATAGTTTGACCTCTTCCTTTCCTATAATTTCTTTCCTTTAATTTCTTTCTCTTGTCTGATTGCTCTGGCTAGAGTTTCAAGTACTGTATTGAAGAGGAGTGATGGTAGTGGTCATCCTTTACTTGTTCTTCATTGAGGGGGAAAGCTTTCAGGCTTTCACTATTTAATATGATTGGTAGTTAGTTCATTATAAATGGCATTATGACATTGAAATAAGGTTCTTGTATACATATTTTATTCAGGGTTTTTATTAAAATGGGTGTTGGATTTTTGTTAAAGGCTTTTTTCTGCACCCATTGAGATGATTGTGTGATTTTTGTCCTTGCTTCTGTTTATCTGATATATTACACTTAATAATTAGCTATATTAAGCCATCCTTGTATCCCTGCCATGAAGCTTACTTCATCATGATGTATCATATTTTTAAGGATTTTCTGCACTCTCTTTGCCAGTATCTTTTTGAGTATGTTTAATTAAAGAGTTTGGCTTGCAGGTCTGTTTTTTGGTGGTGTCCTTATCTGGTTTTGGAGTGAAGGTAATGCTAACTTCCAGGAGTGAGTTTGTCACTACTCTTTGCTTTGCAGTTTTTGTGAATTTGAGAAGTGTTGCAGTCAGGGTTTGCAGGGGAATAGATTTAATAATGGACACATAATTTATAAAATTATTTTACAATGTTCACACAGAGTCAAATGCAAAAGAGTGCAGATCTGTCCACACACTAAAGATCCAAAGAATCCATTTGAGGGCCTGAGTCCCTCCGCAGTGCTCTACATGAGTCAGCTGAAGACCTAGAGCCCTTGGCAATGTCCTTAACTAGTCCATCTGGAGGCCTAGAGCCCACAGCAGTGTCTCATGTAAGTGTGTGTCAGGATTCTGCACTGGAAGGCTGAAAAGTCAGTGGTGGAAACTAGAATGTCTAAACCAGTGGGATGAAGGGTGTGTGCCAGCAGGCTGAGGGATCCACATTGGAACCAGGAAGTGACACTCAAGGTAAGGAACGAAGCTCCCCTAAAGAAAACCACAGCCCTCCTCAGTGACAGTAATGACTTGAGCACCCCCAAAGATGGGTACAGCTGAATTTGTATCAGGAAAACCAACATGACAAACTACTCCAGGAGAACCCACTGCACACCATCTTCCCCTCCTGTTTTGTTTATGCTGTGGCAACAGTCCTCAGCTGGGCCTTCCACACCCAGTTCTGTGCTGATTCAGTTCAACTGGATGATTTTACAAGTTGACCATTGACTAATCCACCACAAGGAATATTGGCATTAGATCTTCTCTGAAGTTCTTGTGGAAGTCAGCACTTAATACACGGGGTGGTGCCCTTTTCTTAGTTGGTAGTTTTAAAATTGTTTAATTAATTACTTTATCTTTCTTTATTTTGTGGCCAGCTCAGCCCGCCCTGGGGGTGGGGCTGGCTGGG
>NW_004524687.1:8741523-8762252 GCF_000260255.1 Octodon degus
CACTTAGTCTGCTGAGCTGTCTCCCGGCCCTTGTTTTTGTTTTTAGTCTCAATTTCATTAATTTCCTATTCTATTCTGATCTTTATAATTTCCTTCCTTGTAGAAGTTTTGAATTTGAATTACTCTTGTGAGTCCATTTACATTGAGATATTAGTTAAAAGTGTTGACTTATTTCTGTCATTGCTTTATTTTCCTATTTATTTTTTCTCCGCTTCTGCTAATGTGTTTCTGCTTACCTGATGTATTCATTTCACTGGATGTATCCTTAGCTTATTGTTCCTTTAGTGGTTGTGACTTCGAGGGGTAGATACTGAGAATCAGACATAGGATTTCATGTTCCCAGGCAGGCACTGTGCCACTGAGCTAAATCACTGGCGCTGGTCATGATTTTTTAAGATGCTATTTATCGTGGAAAGATTATATCTATCCATAAATTTTGAAAGATAGTTTTGTAGGATATTATCAGTCTGAGTTGGAAGTTGTTTTCTTTTAGGACATAAAATACATTAGGTTCTTCTGTTCTTTAAGGTTTGTGTTGAGAAGTTTGCTATAATTCTAAAGAGTTTACCTTTACTTATTTATTTTTAATTTTATTTGCGTTTATTTTATGCTTATTTCTGTGCCGTAAGTTTTTGTTTCTTCAGTTTCTTCTGGGATATATTTTTCTTCTGTACATCTTCCTCCTCTGGTTTGGGAACAGTTTATTCCTTTTCTTTTTCTCATAGGATTTTTTTTTTTGTTTTTCTTTTTGCGAAACTGGGGCTTGAACTCAGGTCCTTGCGCTTGCCAGGGAAGCGCTTATTCCACTGAGCCATCTCCCCGGCCCAAGTTTGTTCCTTTTCAGTAAGGATCATCTCAGTATGGCAGGGGGAGCTCATGGATGGGTTAATCTGTCTAGGCACTCTATAAGTACGGCGGCGCATCTTGGGTGCTTTGTTCACCTGGATATGTTCAGTAACCAGAGAATCTACATCTAAGCTCTCAAGCTCAGCATTACTCTGCATTTTTTAGTATGTGCAGCAAAACTTCAGCACTCTTTTTGGGCCACCAACCCTGTGTTCAGCCACAGTGTTTGGCCTGGGCATACCTACCAACTCCACCACTGTAAGCACACTGCTTCTTTAAGGTGACATCCTTAGATACTTGGTGGCTTTTCGGATATGCATACTTTTGGTGTCCTGGGCAGTTTCACATGTGTTCTTAAAGTGAACGTGAAGATTTGAGTCTCTTGATTTGCATGATTTTGTGGGGTTTTCTGGGTCGAGAGAGTAGCGAACCAT
The DNA here is from genome assembly GCF_000260255.1 of Octodon degus. Classification (NCBI taxonomy): domain Eukaryota; kingdom Metazoa; phylum Chordata; class Mammalia; order Rodentia; family Octodontidae; genus Octodon; species Octodon degus. The sequence goes on from NW_004524687.1 coordinate 8,742,804, forward strand.
TTTCACAGATCACCTCAGGCCTCTCACAGGAAGAGCAAGAGTTTACCTTTAGGAGTGATTCATTGCTTTTACCTAACAGCTTTTAAGATTCATTTTTTTTCATTTTTAATTTTTTTTGCTGGGCATGGTGTTACATACCTGTAATTCATTCCAGCACTCAGAAGGCTGAGGCAGAAAGCTCAAGTTCAAGGCCACCTTGAGCTACATAGTGAATTCAAGGCTAGCCTGGGCTACAGAGCGAGACACTGTCTTAAAACACACACACACACACACACACACACACACGCACGTGCGCACACACACACACACACACACACACGGGGGAGGGGCTGGGGATTTAGCTCAAAAGTAGAATGTTTGCTTAGTAAGCTGGAAGCCCTGGGTTCAGTCCTCAGCACCAAAAACAAAAAAATTAACCTCAGCCGACAGACAGACAAAAAAGACAAAATACAGACGGAAAAAAAAAGACAACACACACACACAGAAAAAAAAAAAAAAAGGCCCCAGAAAAAGACCTCAGCAGCACAGTACCTGCCTTGCAAGTGCAAGGTCCTGAATTTGATTCCCAGTAACAATAACAACAAACAAAACAGAAACATTTTTATGTAGGACTTCTGGGGTTTTGATTACGATAAATTGTGGAAAAGAGCTTTTCTGAGCTTGACTGTTTAGACCTATATTCCTCACATATCTGTATGTTAATTTTTTTCCCATGCTTGGAAGGTTTTCTGCTGTGATTTCTATAAGCAAGCTTTTTATGCTGTTTGTACCATCTATTTGTACTATTTCTTACCAACTCTAGGTAATCTTAGAGTTGTCCGTAAGCTGTTGGACCTATTTTCCATGTTCTGTTGTTGCGTTTAGGTGTCTGAGTCACTGATATCAGCTGGTTATCCTCTAGGTCTGACACTCTGTCTTCACTTCTGCTGCCCATACTTTAAAAAGAATTTTGTGTCTCTTGGGTGTGTTTTGTGTGCTGTCATGAACTCTAATTCTTCACTATGTGGTTAGTCATGTTTTGTATTGTTTTCAGCTAGTTTTTTCTTTTTCTTATTAAAAATTTTTAAAATTTAATTATATTTATTTATTCATTGGATACAGGGTCTTGCTACACAGCTTGGACTCATGGTAATCCTCCTGTCTCGATTTCTCGAGTTCTGAGATTACAGGCATGCGCCACCACACCCGACTGGGGGTCAGGAATTGGCATGGGGCCAGCATAACATGTGGTACTGGGGGTTAAACACAGGTCCTTGCACTTACCAGGCAGGCACTTTGACCATTGAACTATCTCCCTAGCCCCTCTTTCCCATTTTTGAAACGGGGGTTCTCTATGTAATTCACTCTGGTTTTGATTTCTCACTATGTAGCTCAGTCTGGTCTTGAACATATCTCCCCAATCTCAAAGTTTTTATCCTCCTTTCTCAACCTCCTGAGTGCTAGGATTACAGGCATGTCCCACTACATCCAGCTCAGATAGCTTTCTATTAATGTTCTGTAAGCTCAGGGATTATTGTATTTATTAAGTCTGTTTGTTAATACATACAATCTTTGAATTTTCTGCACACCTTGTGATTTGTTTTTGTGTGTGTGTATGTGTGTTTTATCATTTTGTATAATTCAGCTGTTTAGCTTGATTTCTTCCCATTGATGCCCCATGGATCAGCTTTGGGGTAGCAGGATGTTTTGGGAGGCATTGTGCTGCCTTGTCTGTGTAAGTGTGTGCATGTGAGTGTGCGCCTTTCGAGTTGTTGATTGATTATAGTGGAATGGCTTTGTTGCTAGCATAGAGATCTCTTTAGTTAGTGTGTACTTTCAGTGATTTTCTCGGGGCATGGCTAACCCTAGGCCTTTGCCTGTGTCCCAAGGTCTGACTGCCCCCAGTTTGGGAGGAGAGGGCATAGTGTAACTGACTTAACACCCAGTTCTCTGAAAATGAAGGGCAGTTTTTGATGTGTAATAGATACGCCTGTCCTTATTTGGGGCATCTTGATAGCTCCCTCCTCAACATAAATCCAGAATCCACATATCAGCCTGATGTGAGCCACTATCAGTGTGTATGCTGCCCAAGCAAGCACGTGAGCCACCGTCTTGACTACTCTCTAGTTTCTCTGACTCCCAGATCCTACATTAGCCTCCTATGTGGTCTCCTTCTACCCTGTAAAACACAGCAAGTAGAGATTTTTTGTTTTTGTTTTTTAAATCTCAGGTAAACATAAACTACTTCCCTATTTTAATGGCTCTTACATCAATAAATGAAACTCACATACTGGGCGTGGTGGTGCATGCCTGAATTCCAGCTCTTGGGAAGCTGAGGCAGGAGGATCACTGTGGGTTCAAGGCCAGCCTGAACGACGTAGTGCAACCCTGTTGCAAAACCACAAAAAGCCCCCAAACTCCCCAATCTCAAAGTTTTGAGGATCTCTGTGTTCTGGCACATGTCACCTCTCTGTCCTCATCTTTTGCCACTGGGCCCTTGATCCCACTGTTCTGGCCACACTGGCCTTGTTTTTGGCACACACCTGCTTAAGGCCTTCTTAGTGACCTCCGGGCCTCTTCTAAGTCTTTCCTCAAATGCTTTTCATCTTCTCAACAGTACTGACCATGACCTTCCAGGTATAGTTGCAAGAGCTTCCCATGTAACCAGAGGCCACTCCCAGTCCCTTCATACTGCCCTGTTTTTGTTCTAAACAGACTACTTTTTAATGTACTACATTATCATTTGTCCCTTACTCCTTGGAGCTATTTACATATTTCTCCACAGTTGAAGCTCCCATGGGGGCAGAGGCTTTTTTCCTTTTTTTATTAACTGATGGACTCCAGAGCCCTAAAATAGTGTTTGACACATAGTGGCTACTGAGTATTTGCTTTATCCGTGCATGAATTATGAGTAAGAGAATTTATGTAAACATTTCCTATGAATTTCAGAGAAATAATAATAAAAAGGTAAGAGAAATTTAGTAAGTACAAATTTCAAATTACAGCTTCTTCTTATATTGCAAGTTCCAGATGTGTTTTCCTTTTCTAAATTTTCAGCTTCAGTTGTGGAGGGTCAAAAGGGTATCATTCCTCGAGCAATCCAAGAAATATTTCAAAGAATCTCTGAAAATCCTAGCAGTGACTTTAATATAAAAGTATCCTATATAGAAGTATACAAGGAAGACCTCAGAGATCTTCTAGAATTGGAGACCTCCATGAAGGATCTGCACATTCGAGAAGATGAGAAAGGAAACACAGGTGAAGTAGCCTACCTAACTGATCACTTTATAAAACAGACATTCCTCATTCTTGGTTTCTGGTTCTGTTCTGGAATTTTTAAAAACAAACAAATAATTGGGCTTGGTGTCACAAACCTATAATCACAGTACTTAGGAGGCTGAGGCAGGAGTATATGAGACTTCTCAGATAACCAAAATAAGTTAAAAAAAAACAAACAGAGGGTTTTACTTCTCAGATAACCAAAATAAGTTAAAAAAAAAAACAAACAGAGGGTTTTTTTTGTTTTTTTTTTTTGGCTGCTCCAGATTGCCTCCAGCGCTGGTCTGGGTTGCCTTGAGTATCTGGGAATCGAATCACTGCTCCCAGAGACTGACTGCTTCATTTAGAAGCAGGCACTTAAACAACTGAGCTAATGGGCGGGCCCCCCAAAAAACAAACAGACAAAGGAACAAAATGAATTTGTTTGTACTTATTTATTTATTTATTGGTGGAACCGGGGATTGAACTCAGACCCTTGCGCTTGCCAGGGAAGCGCTTATCCCACTGTACCATCTCCCTAGCCCCTACTTATTATTTTTAGTTTATTATTCTTTTGTCATTCTGGGGATCCAATTCAAGGCCTAATCTACACGAAGCAAGCACTCTGCCACTGAGCTATACTGCTAGTGCCTTGTCGTTGTCATTTAGCTTGTCATCAGTCTTACTTAAATTACTGAGTTCTGCAGACTGCTTGGTAAAGTGAAATTATTAGTTTGTAATTGAAGATACTGATTTTTTCAAGATAACTGATTTTCTATAATAGTCTGGTCTGATATCAAGTGAAACTGAGAGATCACTTTTGTTTATTTATCGTGCTACTTGGAATTTAACCCCGAGACTTTCTCCTGAGCTACATCACCATTTTTTTTTCTTCCATATTTTGAGTCTTGGTCTCACTGTGTAGTTCACATTGGCCTTGAACTCACTGCGTAGCACAAGCTGGCCTTGAACTCACGGTGATCCACCTGCCTCAGCCTTGGATAACAGGCTTGTACCACCATGCCTGTATCTTATTTTTTATTTTGATATGCACTCAAATTGCTGGGTTGCCTGGGGAAGGTTTAAACTTGTGATTGTTTTGTCTCAGCCCCTCAGACTGCTGGGATTACAGGTGTGTGCCACTGTGTCCAGCTTTATATATGTATGTATGTATGTACATATGTATATTTTTTTCACTCAGAGCTACCATGAGATTAGGGAAAGCTTTTTCCTTTAGGTGTTCATACAGTTGATCCAGAATTCTTTTAGATTTTTGTCTTACTGCATCTGTTTCTTTGACCTTTTTTTGTTGTTTATGTTTTTACTACTCTGTATTGACATCCTTCCTTATGCTTCTCAAAGTCTGACTTTCTATGCTAGTAAACTATTCCTCTCATTCATTAATACAGGGCTGGGGAGATAGCTCAGCAGAATAAGTGCTTGCCTGGCAAGCACAAGGGCCTGAGTTCAATCCCTGGTTCCGAAAAAAAAAAAAAAATTCATTAATACACATATGGTTGGAAATGGGAGATTAAATAGGGTTAAAATGCAAGATTTTATTTATTTTTATTTTTTATTTTATTACTATTTTAAAAATTTATTTATTTTATTTATTTGTGTGTGTGTGTGTGTGTGTGTGTGTGCGCGCGTGACCAGCTCAGTCCACCAGGGGGCGGGGCTGGCTAGCATGTGGTGCTGGGGGATTGAACAGCGGTCCCTGTGCTTTGCTAAGCTTGTTCTAAGTAGGTGCTTTAGACCACTGAGCCATCTCACCAGCCCTTTATTTTTATTTTTTAAGGAATAGAAGAATAGAAAAAGAAAGTATTAGAAATGATACAAAATTTCATTAAATTAAGTAATAATTCTAAAATGGTTTCTGTATTGCATGATATTATCTTTAAATTAGTTGTTTAAGTTACCAGATATCAACCTGCAAAATTGGTTTAAAGAACCAAACCAAACAAGAACAAAAAAGTTATAAGAAATTAAAAAGAAAAAGGAATAGAAATTTAAAAAAATAAGCGTTAACTGCTTCTTTCAAGAGACCAGCAGAAATCAGCAGTGCAGTTATCCAAACTATCCTGCATATATACATAAATGTATCTTTTTTTCCGTCTTTCTTTGTCCTTTTTTTTTTTTTAATTTATTTGTGTGTGTGTGTGTGTGTGTGTGTGTGGCCAGCTCAGCCCACCAGGGGGCAGGGCTGGCTGGCATGTGGTGCTGGGGGATTGAACTGCGGTCCCTGTGTTTTGCTAAGCTTGTTCTAAGTAGGTGCTTTAGACCACTGAGCCATCTCACCAGCCCCTCTTTGTCCTTTTCTTCATCCAAGTTTTTCCTTCCTGTTGAACAGATTCTTTCCTTTTCACAGGGATTTAAAAAAATAACAATTTATTGTTTGTCATAGAACGTTTTGTAAGCAAAGAAGCTAGGGAGAAAGTTAAATATTCTTTGATCCTAGAACCTAGAAATACTTCTGTGTGGTCCTGAGCCTCTACCCCTGCTGTGCTGAGGCTGAGACCCCGAGCCTTGGGCATGCTCGGCAAGCAGGTTCCCACGGGGCTACAGCCTGAGCCTGAAGTTTCTCTTTGGCATGTTTCCCTCCAAATTTATTTGTGTATGTACATAATTTTTTAAAAAAATATGTATTTGCATCCCCACATACAGTTTGGCACTTATTTTTCACTTAACATGTATATTGTGAGCATTTTTGCATACCATTATTTTTAATATTTTTACTGTTCTATGGTGACTTCTCTTATGAATGTGTCTCAATAATGTAGCCAATATCCCATTGTTCCTCATGTAGGCCATTTCTAGGTTCTGAATATTATTAATAAATTGCAAGATTGTTGTTGACCGTCTTTCTCTCCTGGAAGACACATTTGATATTAATGTGATATTAATGCACTTGTAATCAATCCCAAGTGCTAGGATTCCAGACCTGTGCTACCACACTTGGCACCAAACCTTGCATTCTTATACTTCCCCTGGAAGCCCTGGTATTCCCATAAGTTTGAAGAAATTGTTTTCTGTTTTGTTTTTTAGAAAGAAAGTGAACATGGTAGTGTATGGTCTCTTTATGTAATTCAGTACTGTTTATCTCTTCTGGGCAGAATTCAGACTGACGTTCTAACCTTTTTATCATACGTAATGTAATTATTGAATGTTTTTACCTTTTATCTGAAATAATGTATGCTGATTGTAAAACATTAAACAACACAGAAGTGTACACTATTCCTAATAAACTTGATGATCAAAATATTCCAAAACTAATATCAATCCTGCAGAAATCTTGGACAGACATAAATTGCCTGAGGATAAATTCCTGTGTATCTCATATAGTGTTCCTTTCAACCAAAATGCACTGGTTTGACAAATTTCTTAAGTACTTCTCTGAAGCAATAATGTCTACTTTAAAAAAAAATCCCCACTTTTTGGAGATTCTGATTTAATTGGCCTAGCATGGGACCTAAGTATTGATATTATTGTTTTTTCTTTTCTTTTTTTAAATGAAACTAGGTGACTCATAAATGGAATAGTGAAAGTTAAATTGTGTTTTATGGTTAAGTGCCATGGTATATAAATCCTTATATTTTAGTACTGCCTGTTTGTGCCATAAGTTCTTTAGAACTTGAACTAGGTTGTTAAAAAGTGTCATGATGGAAATACACTGGTACTTTGGTTCAGGCATGCTTGTTTGCACACTATTTGGTTCACAAACAAAAACATTTGGCAGAGTTTTTTGTTTCGCAGTCTACAATGGGTGACACACAGGGCCACAGCTATCTTTCCCATACAAATACACAAATGTGGCCATCTTTTTGAAAATTGTGAAACAAATTAAATTTCTCAACTGAGGTAAGTGAAGTGGTCATTTTTTCAGAGGAACAGTGACCTGGTGAGTTATGATATGGGTCCCCGAAGACACTATAATTCAAGCAAGGAATCAGGAGCTTTATTCCTCTGGCTGAAATCCCAAATATACCTGTTTTTTTCCTTAAAAAAATCTTTCGATATGATTAATGCATCTAGTAAGCCTAAGTTATGTTTGAATTGCTTACTCTTCCATTGAAGTAGAAAGTGTTTTGCTGTTTTAAAATTGCCTTCTCAGGGCTGGGGAGATAGCTCAGTAGAATAAGGGCTTGGGAAAAAAAAAAAAAAAAAAAAAAAAAAAAAAGATTGCCTTCTCTGTTATCTTATATACTCTGATAGTATACAATGTATCTGTTTTTAAATGAATGACTTTGCCAGGCTTGATGGCTTATGCCTGTAATCCCAGCACATGGGAGGCTGAGGCAGGAAATTGCCATGAATTTGAGCCCAGACTGAACTACGTAGTGAGAGCACATTTCCCAAAAACCTGCCTATTTTATTTATATTGAAATCTTTATTTAAACATTGATTATGCCTTTACAATACAAAAAAACCCTAAGCCAAACATGGCTTGAATATTAACAAAATTGAAAAGAAACTAATTTGATGAATTTACTACTGACTAACTTCTGATTTATATATTTAGTTAATATAGTTTAAATTAATTTACAAGTCAAAATATTGAAACAGTGAGGGGTTAGTTTATTTGCTTTTGGTGCTTGAGGATTGAAATAGCACATGCTTACCTTCATAGCACGTGCTGTACCTTCAGCACAAGAGTTTTTCTTTAGTCATTTTATTTTATTTTTTTAACGGGATATTTTCTTTTTTAATTTAATTTAATTTAATTTTATTTTGAAAGGTAAAAGCAAAGCAAGAACAAAATTCAGAAACAAAGAAACAGGGCATGTTACAGATTTTCAAACAAGAATAATTAACAATGGTCGATATGTTATCTATTTTATCCTCAAATCTGTTGCTCACATTAACAGATATAGTTATGTAAGATTGGACATATAGTTGCATATTACTCCTTGCTTTCAAGGAACCTTAAATTTTTATTCTTGGCTCTTTTTTAGTTGTTTAAAATAGTTTGTTTTATTTATTTTTTAATTTTTTATTAATTTTAATGTGAAAGAAATAGCAATGAAAGTTTCAAAACAGGTTAGTAGGACAGTTACAATAATATATACATTGCATATTGTTGTCTTTGTTTTTTTTTTTCGGAACCAGGTATTGAACTCAGGCCCTTGTGCTTGCCAGGCAAGTGCTTATTCTACTGAGCTATTTCCCCAGGCCCTTGTAGTAGTTATTCAGAGTACAAGATGCAGACGTGATATCTTGTCTAAGCAATCTTAGTATATATCTTCTCATTGAACTAAGAGAAAGTAGCTGTATATCTATCCTATTTTGTATATGCATATAAAACAAAACACAAAAAGGGGAATATAGGGCCAGGGAGATGGCTCAGTAGAATAAGCACTTGCCTGGCAAGCGCAAGGGTCTGAATTCAATCCCCGGTTCCACCAAAACAACAACAACAACAACAAAAGGGGGGGGTGATATAAATGAAGGACCATTTTGTAGTTAGTCATTTTAAATAATAAAGTGTGGTGGGCAGGAGAGATAGCTCAGTGGCATAAATGCCTGCCTGCCAAGCTCAAGTTCTTTGATCCCTGGTACAAAAACAAAACAAACAAAAAACCCCTAATAAAATGTGGTATCTGACTCTAGAGAAACCAAATCTTTTTTTAAAAAAGAATATCTTTTAAACACCAAAATGAGTGCAGGCCAGGGGTTCAATCTCACCACGCCCAGTCTCAGTTGCTGTCTCAGCGTGCCCTGGTGGTGGGGCCAGCACATCAGGCCCGGGGATCAAAACCCGGCCCCGAAACCCGGCCCCTGCACTTGCTTGCAGGTGCTTTAATCTGCTGAGCTATTTGACCAGCCCTGAAATGATTCTTTTCAGATATTTTCTAAAGCTAACAGTGTTGCTGATGGTACTGTTTGCAGTGCTGTTGATTGTGTTTACAGGATTGTACTGGGCTCTTAAGCAAATACTAACTGGTGTGTAGTTTATTTGCTATACTGGATTTGATGTGAACCTGGTTTTAAACTTGCTGTTGCTGTTTTAAGTGATTGTTGGGGCCAAGGAATGCCACGTGGAGAGTGTGGATGAAGTGATGAGTCTTCTGGAGATGGGGAACGCGGCTCGACACACAGGGACCACCCAGATGAATGAGCACTCCAGCAGATCGCATGTGATTTTCACCATCAGCATCTGTCAAGTGGAGAGAAATCTGGAGGCGGGTGAAGATGGATCATGGTACACGCATCGGCGAATTGTCTCCAAGTTTCACTTTGTGGATTTGGCTGGATCCGAAAGAGTAACCAAAACAGGAAATACTGGTGAACGATTCAAAGAATCCATTCAAATCAACAGTGGGTTGTTGGCTTTAGGAAATGTGATAAGCGCCCTCGGGGACCCGCGCAGGAAGAGTTCACATATTCCATACAGGGATGCTAAAATTACCCGGCTGCTGAAAGATTCCCTGGGAGGCAGCGCCAAGACTGTCATGATCACATGTGTCAGCCCTTCCTCCTCAGAGTTTGATGAGTCTTTAAATTCTCTCAAATATGCCAATAGAGCCCGGAACATTAGAAACAAGCCCACTTTGAACTTTAGCCCTGAGTCAGACCGTATGGATGAGATGGAATTTGAAATTAAGTTGCTTCGAGAAGCTTTGCAAAGCCAGCAGACTAGTATCAGTCAAACTAGTCAGATACCTCAGGAGGGCACACTTGATAAAAACAGGATCCAGTCTCTGGAAGAGCAAGTAGCTCAGCTACAAGGGGAATGTCTGGGTTACCAAAATTGTATAGAGGAAGCCTTTACCTTCCTGGCAGACTTAAAAAATGCTGTCAGATTAAACCACCAGCAGCAGCACAAACTGCAGGAGTGGTTTAACATGACTCAGGAGGTCAGGAAGGCTGCCATCACCTCACTGCGAGGAAGCCAAGGCATTGGAAACCAAGAAGAAGGACCCCAGCATAGCACAGTTCTCCAGCTCAAGAGAGAGCTTAAGAAATACCAGGTACATAGACATTACTTTTATGAGTAATTTATTCAGAGATGACATTTGTAAATTCTAGGTCATATTAGAACATGAGAATTTTTTAAAAAGATTGTATGTTAAATCTTACTTGCCTTTCTCTGATCTCTCTCTCTCTCTCTCTCTCTCTCTCTCTCTCTGTCTGTCTGTCTCTGTCTCTCTCTGTATTTGGTATAGGGTCTCACTATGTACCCAGACTTGTGATCCTCCTGTTTTCAGCCTCTCCAGCACTGGCCACTGCTAAGCACGCCCGGAGGTGGGGGCGGTACAGCATGTGGTGCTGGGAATCAAACCCTGGTCCCTGAGCTTGCCTAAGCAGGTGTTTAGTCCGCTGAGCTATCTCACCAGTCCCTTTCTGTCCCATTTGATTAAAGTGCATTTTAATGTCTTCTATTTATTAACTGAAACTTTAGGGGCCTTTCTATCAATTTAAAGGATAAAAAGGAACACATTTTTAGAAGCAAAATCATGTTTTCTTGAGTTTTTCTCCCATGGTGGGTCTGTGGTTCCTTTTTCTTCCTGTGACTGTGGCTTGAGCCCAAGGAGGGCCTTGCACATGCAAGGTAAGCCTAGTGCTGAGTTACATTCTGGCCCTTTTATTTCATCATTTGAGACAGGGACTCATAATGTCTGCCTGGAAAGCACAAGGTCCTGGATATGTTTCCTGAATTCCCACCACCTTCATCCCCCCACCTTCAAAAATAGAAACAGGGACTAAGTTTCTTAGGCTGTCTCAGATTTGCAGTCCTCCTGTCTCAGTCTCCTGAGTGGCTAGGGTTAGGCACGAGCTACTGTACCATTGTATTTTAAAGAAAAACAATACTTACTCCCTTGAGTTTAAAGTATAGATTTTTTAAAAATACAAATCAATTTACTTGTTAATATTTGGGGTGGTGTAGGTATGTTCATGGAGGCATATTATAGATGTATGTATTGAGTTAAGAATTATATTTTTCAGTTACTGTTCAAGAAAACATTTGTTGTATAAGATTGTGTGACAAGAGAGAACAGATTTACCCCTCATTTGTTTCATTCCATGAGCACATGGGTCGGCATGGTGAAAAAGGCAAATATTGTCTTAGTATTATGAAAATATTTTTTGAACTTAAGGCTGCCCTCAGTGGGGTCAAGGAATACCCTGGAAGGATTCATCATAAGAGCTGCTGCAGTGTTACAAAGCCTTTACTATTTAAATGTATATTAAATATTTAGAATATTTAAAGTGTTTTTAACATAGTGGTTTCTTTTTCTTTCTTTTTGAAGAGTAGTAACTGCCCTACATGTTTCCTGCACAGAGCAAGTAGACCTTTTCTCATTAGTGTAAGAAATCACTAGAACAGAACAAGCAGATAGTGGGAAGCCTGGACTTCAGGACACCTGCAGGCCCTGGTGGTAGGAGCTGTTCTTCCTTCACGCTTCTTGGGGGCTGAAATTGGAGGCCCGTAGAAACCATTTTTTGAGAGGGGAAAGACAGTAACTTCCTCTCCATCTGCTGGAAACTAAAATTTACATTTGCTCCGGATTAGGACTTTGTAAAGATATTAATAGTCTTGCTGAAAAAAGGTTATCATGATAAGATTATTTTGGAACATACTAAATTCCCAGAACTTTGGGAGTGCTATTAAGTAAATCTTTTTTTAAATTAATTTTATTGAGAAACAAATAGCAATGGGACAGTTTCAAAACCGATTAGTAGCACAGTTTCAATAATTAATACATCGCATACTGTTGTCTTCATAGTGGTTATTCATAGTACAAGATGCAGACATGATACCCTGTCTAATCACTATTAGTACAAATCTTCTCATTGAATTAAGAGACAGTAGCTGTATATCTGTCCTATTTTGTATATACAAAATGGTCCTTCATTTTTATCCCCTTTTTTGTTTAGTTTTGTCAGAGAAGGGTATTCTATTGCCATTTAAATATTGTAGGTGCATGAATTCAGCAGAATAATCCATATTTTGCTGAGCTGTAGTAAGTAAATCTTACAGTGAGAGACAGTAGTAAGTATGGCCCAGCTTTTAGAAGTGAACCTCCTTCCTCATCCTCTTTCTTCTTCTTCTTCCTCTTCTTTTTTAGTATGAGAACTTGCAGGGGTAGTAATCTTGGGTTCTACTGGGTAGCAGATGGAGAAATGACTGATAAAATTCCTTACGTCATATATCTCTTTAAACAAAAAAAAATTTTTTTTAAATACTTTCTTTTCTTTGATAGCCTGGAAAACAGGCACATGGATACCAAACTCCCTAGACTTGAATCCTGCCTTCTCTGCTTATGACCTCAGTCTGTGGCCCACACCATATGTTTGACCATTCTGTACTTCACTTTCACCATCTGTAAAGCAGAAACAATATTACCTACCTTTGGCTCTTGTCATGAAGATCAAAGGCTGGGCATAGTAGTGCATGTCTGTAATCCCACCTAGGAGGCCGAGGCAGGAGGAACTCTGAATTTGAGGGCAACATGGGTTACGTAGTGAGACTGCCTCAAAAGCCACTGTGGATCCAGGGAAATAAGTACCTGCCTGCAGCCAATAGCTTAAGTGCCTCCCTGGCAAGGGTAAGATCCTGAGTTCAATCCCCAGTACAAAAAAAAAAAAAAAAAAAAGACATTGTGTTCTTCTGTGCTGGTCTACCCTCACGCATCAGGGTATATGTCTTTTCTTAATTTTACTTGGCTCAAACTTGCTCTGTAGAACCTGTTTCTTTTTCTACCTTTTATAAAAGTTTGCTACTTTTTTTTTACGCTACATTTTTTTTCTTTTTCTTTTTGCATTTTAGTAAGGGTTTACAGGATCTATAGGGTATCACTATGTAGACCAGACTCATAGTGATCCACCTGTGTTCAGCCTCGCAAGAGCTGGGATTACAGGCATGTGCCACCATGCCCAGTCTCAGTTACAGTCTCACCATGCCCCAGGGACAGGGCCAGCACAGCACACCAGGGATCAAACCCCAGAAGCTGCGCTCTGTCTAAGCAGGCACTTTAATCTGCTGAGCAATTTGGCCAGCCCTTGCTACTGTTAAACAAATAAACATTAAAGCCTTAGCTCCCATAAAGCAGTGAGAAGGATGCCTAGCTAGTAGAAGACTCAGAAAATGCTAGATTGTTATTACCTCTTCCCTCCCTGGGCCTTGAATACACATCAAGCTACGGCTTTGGACTTAATAGTCATAGCTAGGGTTACCAAGAACCAGCTCAGTACATTTGACTGCCTAGGGAAATTGTTAGGCAAGGTTGTGGGGCTAGTTTAGAGAAGGAGAAGCAGGAATAGTATCTTTTCTTAGCCCTGTTTGAGTCTCTTTGGAAAGAAGGTAAGTACTTAATTTAAAAACTCCTGGCCAGGATAAGATTGGAAGCTATTTCACAGACAGCCAGATTATTGCTGGGAAGTTAACGTCATCTTGAACTTAACCATTTTATCCTTTTTTAAAAGCTGCCAGATTGTTACTGGGTAGGTCCTTCTGAAAGTGGCTCTCCGAGTAAACTTCACTGGGTTTTGGGTTGCTCGCCTCTCCTTCTGGAGGTTCTTCTCATCTCAAAGAATTGAGCAAAATGAACACAGAACAGTAGTAGAATTTATTTGAAAAAGTAAAAGTGAAACATGAGGGAGAAACTGACCTTGCAAAGCAAGCTTAAACTAAATCAAAGAGGAAGAGGCAATGTAAGAGTATACCCTGAAGGACACAGGGTGGGCTTTCATGAGGAAAGCCATAATAGCGAGCTCATATAATGAGCCATAATAATGACCATTAAGCATCTGTGTTCTCTTATGATGTTGGAATCTTGAGGAAACCTTTCAAAACTTCTGTATACAGGTCTTTAGAGGTGGTTGGGATTCCATCCCTCAGGCTGATGTGAGGTCTAGGCCATCCTATTGTAAACCTGCTTGGATTCTGAGAAGTCCATGCTCAGGGCATTGGGAAGTGTTCTCATATATTCGGAGATCTTGTAATCATAAGGTCACACCTACTTCCCCAGCCAGCTTCACCAGACCCTAATCGCCTATCTCTTTTCCCCCTGAGATTCAAGTCCCCATAATTCTTTATGGGGTACTAAGGCAGTTGAGGTCTCTGTCTTCTGCAGCTTCTTCAAGCTAGAAGGGGCTGTAGACTCTACCTGCTGGGGTTATATGCTGTCCAACTACTTTGGAGTCCTGTGGTTCACTGGATGGGTGAAGAAAGAATACCTGTCAGGAAACAAAAAGAGTTAATGACCATTGAGCTGTGTGTTTGACAGTAGAAAGAAACTTCACTATAAGCCCAGATATGAGGAACAGGTCAGAGTTTCATGTTTCATGTAGCAGCATTGGAATCTTGCTTGTTGAAGAGAAATCTCACATCTTCTAGAGGTTCACAGGAGTAGCTTTCTCTTTTTGGGTTTTCATGTTCTTCACACAGTTCAGGTGGGATTGGCTTTATTCTAAAATGATGAACCCAATAATCTATCTCTGCCACCTTTACTGCAGTGGTTGTTGTAAGGATCACTGAAAAGAAAGGAACCCTTCCATTTTGGCTTTAATTGGGCAGCAAAAGTCCTTTCTCCTTACATTTTTATGAACACTCGTTCTGCAGGATGGACCGTATGTGGTCCTCTGGGCCAGGTGTTAGTAGGAAACTGTTCTCATACAATTGGATGGCCTGTAGTATTTGTCTTAGATTAATGAGACACTGTAATAGTCTTGTGCTCTCTGGGTCTACTAGCAAATCAAAAGATAGAAATAGCCTTCATATAACATCTCCAATGACTCAAATATAACCCAGTTTTTGTCATGTTACCTAACCTGATGAGCACTGTTGGCAGCAGTTGGAGCCAGGACTCGGATGTCTTTTGGCAAAATTTTGCCAGAGCTTGCTTTAGGTTGTCTTTGGCTCTTTTTACCTTTCCAGAGATGAAGGCTGCCAAATTGGATGGAAGCAGTACTTTATTCCTAAAGCCTTTACCAACCCTCAAGTTTTTTTTGAGAGGTCGAAGTCTGTTGTCATTGTGGAAGTCGGGCAGTTAAAGTCTAGGAATGACTTCTTTATGAAGCACCTTTACTGCTTCTCTTGAACAAGTAAGTAGAAGGGGCTTCAGTCTGGCTTGAAATGGTGTCAATAAGAACCAACATTTGTTTAAATTGTCCACATGGTGACATATGACTGAAGTCTAATTGCCTGTCATCCTCATGGTATGTCCATGTCTTCTGTACATGTTATAATAAAAGAGGCATTGTGAGCTTAACCAGGTAAATGTTGACACAGAACACGCAAGTTTTGTAGACCTGTCAGGCCTAGTCTTGTGAGAACTTGAGTGACCATTTCTTTCTTTCTTTTTTTTTTTTTTGCGGAACTGGGGATTGAACTCAAGCCTTTGCACTTGCCAGGGAAGCACTTATTCCACTGAGCCATTTCCCAGGCCCTTGAGTGACCATTTCTAATGTAGCTTCTTGTGCCTTATGGAGGGAATCAAAGTATTCATAGCCTTCACTGTGTCCCTTGAGAAAGGACCAATTTGTTTTCTAAATACCACCAGAATCCTTTTAACCAAACTCAGGGTTAAACATTTGGCCTTCAAAGGGACATGTAACTAGATGAATAAAGAATATCTAACTAGGGGTTCTTTTGACTCCAACTATGGCAGTAGACCCAAAGGAGAATTTTCCTGAGAAGAAAATCAACAAATGAGTTGCCCCTGTATCAGTCAGAAGTTGAATTGACTCACCCATGAAACTTAAGATTACCCAGAGTTCCTTGGGGGAGATGATGCTATTTTTGGACAGGGGAATTACAAGTTGAGGAAATGAGAGGGTTCTGGCTGACTTTCTCCATTTCTAGGAGAGGGGACAGTCAGAGCTCCAGTGACATGAATCGGGCACAATGAGCTGTTTCACATTTAGAACAGGTTCCAAATATGTTTGAGGCAATTTCTTGCCTCAGTCTTATGAGTTATCTCATGAGTGTCCAATCCTCATGCACTTCAAACAGGGGCACTTTTCCAGGTCATCTCTGGGTTTTTCCCCAGATGTCCTGGGTGGGTTTAAAGCATTGCCAATTATGACAGCTGTAATTATAGCCTCTTTTTTTTTTTTTTTTTTTGGTCCCTCCTCTGGTTCCTGGTTGTTGAACCACAGAAAAGTCCATGTCCACAGCTAGGCCATAGGTGTCTGTAGAGTCATATAAAGCTTTTGGAGACTATGCCAAATATCTGAGTCTGGTTGATGGGTGAAATGATGTCCCACTAGTGCTTCTTCCTCCCTGGAAGATGGATCTATATATTTATGAAAGGCTCACACACCTCTTTAGCTCCTGCGTAAAAGCAGTTATTATATCAGACATCATTTGTAGTCCCCTACTAGTATTACAGTCCCAGTTTGGTTCTGTTGAAGGGAGAATAACCTTTCTAGGATGGTTAATTTCCCTTCTTAAAGCACCTTATTCATTTACATAGTTTTTCACTTCTTATACATCTGTAATGGAAAAAGGGGGCTGATTTTATAGTCTTGGAGACTACGAGGAGGAGGAAGTAGAAGAGACCTCCCAGTATCATCAGACACATCAGAGAGACTCACATCCCCTGAGAGACAAATATATGTTCCTGGACAGAGATGTCCTCTTTAGTTTTGAGCCTGCCTGCCAGCCGTCCTGCTGTCCTGCTGTCCTGCCGTCCGTCCGTCCGTCCTTCCTTCCTTCCTTCCTTCCTTCCTTCCTTCCTTCCTTCCTTCCTTCCTTCCTTCTTCTTTCTTCTATCTTCCAGGGTCTCACTGTGAATCTTGGACTTGTAGTGATTCTCCTGTTTTCAGTCTCCCTAGCACTGGAATTACAGGCATGTACCACCACACCTGGTCTTGGTGGCCAGCTCAGCATGCCCTGGGGCAGGGCGTTGGTGCTGGGGATACAACCCCAGTCCCTGTGCTTGCCTAAACAGGAGTTTAGTCCACTGAGCTATCTTACCAGCCCTTGAGCCTTTCTTGTGATAGCATTGCAAAAGCCTGTATGTAAGGGATTTCATTCTTTAGTATTTTAATAGAAATACTATAGCTGGCGAATAGTCTCATAATTTAGTACCATCCAATAACCATCTCTCACCACCTCACAGTTTGTACTGAAGTCAAACTGTATTGCAATAGTAGATAAGCTGTTCCTGTTTTAAATTGTCAGGATCAAACCTTTCCCACTCATTAAGAATATAGTCTGGTGGCAAAGCTGGAAAAACCTGCATTGTGTTGAGTCTATGAGTTTTCTCATTGGCATGGCTTGGGGCCTATAAAGAGAAAAAGACAGTTAAGTCTTGATTCTTTAATATGGCATGCCAGGCAGAAAGAGGTGAACCGAGGATGCCTAAAGTGTCCCGTGGGAGACGCTACGACAGACTAGACAACATCTTTGTCCACTTAGTGCTGTTCTGGCTTTATTTACAGAAGCACAGAAGAAAACCCCCTTGGGGCTTTTTGTCCATATTAGAACCTGTTAACTTATTAGGGAGAAAGGGACAAAGCCCCTTGGCTTGACCTAATCCTTCAACTCAGTGAAGTAAGGTGGAACTTCCCCAGGCAAAGATTCTGTAGCCACTTAGTTGAACCTCCTAATGGACTAGATTGTACCCTTGATGGTTCAGTTGGTATTCTGAATTTTTTTCTTAGTACATGCTTGCAGATAATGCCGTTTACAATCTTCTTGGGGAGTGGTTACATGTAAATGCAACTTGTCTCTTTTTAAAAAATATTCCCTCTCCTTCTCTTTTCCTCCCTCCTCCTCCAATTCACTTATCTCATTTTTCATTCTTGTTGATATTATTAATCTTAGCTCTTGTTGTGACATACAGTTTTTACATTAATTGAGGTTTCTGCACATGACACATTTTTATTTTACTTATTTTTCCTTCCCCCTTTCCCCCTTACCCCTCTTGCTTTTTCCCTTGGGCCCCGTCTCTATTGTAAGAAGTCCCTTTTTGTCCCGTTCTGTCCGTCCTTATTACTCACTTTATTTTGTACTTTGCCTCACTCAAATGAGAGATGCCATATGGTATTTAAGCTTATGTGTCTGGTTTATTTCACTCAACATTATATTTTCTGTATGTGTCCACTTTCCTACAGATTTCTCAAATCTGGCATTTCATTATATATAGATACCACATTGTCTTTATTCAGTGGTTATGGCTTGTATCTAGATGTCCCTGAAGGGGCTGGGGATATAGTTGGTGCTGGGGAGGTAGCTCAGGAGAATAAGAGCTTGCCTGAGTTCAATCCCCGGTTCTGGA
Source organism: Octodon degus (assembly GCF_000260255.1). Taxonomy (NCBI): domain Eukaryota; kingdom Metazoa; phylum Chordata; class Mammalia; order Rodentia; family Octodontidae; genus Octodon; species Octodon degus. The sequence goes on from NW_004524687.1 coordinate 8,761,268, forward strand.
AAAAAAAAAAAAAAAAGGTTGATGTCCCGCAAAGCCTCCTGTAGTCACAGGTAGGACTTTCTGGAGGTGGCTTGATTCAGGGTCTGTGTGATAGCATGAGCATGAAGAAGGTTAAATTTCATGACAAAGAGCATAAGTGATTATCTGGGTGTACCTCACTCAAGCTTACACGATATACACGTTCGACGTTGGGATTAATGGTCGAACACTAGAATTAAGAGTGCCCTGTCCTGGATGTGAGTGATACCTGTTCTAAGGGCAGGTAACCTGCATAGAATACAAGGGGCAGAAAGAGTGCTGCTGCCATTGCTTGCTGCTTTGCTGCCTTCTGTCTGCCATGGGCTCTTTCTCCTCTGTGAGGACTCTCTGTTATGCCACCCTGCCCTGGACCTAACCAGACTATGAACTGAAACATCTATAAGCTTTGAGCTATAGTAAGGCATTCCTCCTTTAACTTTGGGTGTTGGGTATTTTGTCCCAGCAATGCAAAAAAATAACAGACACCAATAATCACCAGACTGTTTCCAGGATTTAGCTAGTATGAAGTGTGCTGCTGTAAACACTGGCATGTGTGTATCACTGTCCTTTGATGTCTTTAGCTCTTTGGGGAAGATCCCTAGCAGACATCCCAGAGTCACATGGAATTTCTAATTTAGGATCTTTAAGAAATCTCTGAGATAATCTCCATATTGATTTCCATAACAGTTGTCCTAGTTTACATTCCTATCAATAATGGAGGGTTCTTCTATCACCATACCCCAGCAATGTTTGTTATTATTGCATTTCTTAATGATTGCTATTTTTTCTGGAATAAGAGGAATCTTAGCATTGTAATTTTTATTTTCCCTATGGCCAGAGTTGTTGAACATTTTTCCCATGTATTTGTTGACCATTTGTATTTTTTCTTCTGTGAAACATGTTTCTTTCTTTTGCCTATTTCTTTTCTTTTCTTTTTTCTTTTTAATTTTATTACAGGGTCTACAGG
>NW_004524687.1:8763397-8764348 GCF_000260255.1 Octodon degus
GCTGTCTCAGCATACCCCGGGGGCAAGGCCCCCAGCTGCTGTGCTCTGTCTAAGCAGGGGCATTAGTCCACTGAGCTATGCTCTAGGGTGTGGTTAAGCTCTGAAATTTTAATTTTTTTTCTGTCTACAAGAGTGAGGTATAAAATCTGCTTGCTACTGTGATTGTTTTAGTGTTTATTTGATCTTTTTAATTTCAGCAGTTTTTGTTTTATGAAAATAGATACACCAGTATTCAGTGCATATGTGTTTATTAATGTGTTTATCATTTCTTGTTGGATTTTTCCTTTAACTAGCATGTAGTGACTTTTGTCTCTTCTAATCAATTTTAGCTTGGAGCTTACCATGTCTAATATTAGAATTGCTGCCCTTGCTTGCTCTTCAGGGTCCTGATTCATGAAATGTTTTCTGTGTGCATCTCTTTTATTTCTTTCTCTAGTCTAATTGCTCTGGCTAATGTTTCAGCTAGGATGTTAAATAGAAGAAGTAGATACTCCTGATTTTAGGAGGAATGCTTTTAGGTTTTCTGTATGATGCTGTATATTGCTTTGTTATATATCTTTTATCATACTCAGGTATAGTCCTTCTATACCTATTTTCTGCAGAGTTTTTTTAAAAATCATGAATAGATGTTAGATTTTGTCAAATGCTTTTTTTTTGCATCTATTCATGGGATCATGCAGTTCTTTACTGTCTATTAATATACATTTTATGCTTATTGACTTATGAGTGTCAAATCATCCTTATACCTCTGAGATAAAATCTACTTCATCATGATGTGTGATCCTTTGATAATGTGCCAACATTCAGTGTGTAATATCTTGTTAAGAATCTGCATCTGTGTTTCTTACCCCTATAACAGTTTACCCTGAGCATCACTTGGGCAGTGTGTTTATTTACATATTGACTAGCCTGAGCATCACTCAGGCACGTGTCAGTTCAATGAGTCAATTC
>NW_004524687.1:8785428-8786262 GCF_000260255.1 Octodon degus
GGGGTCTGATCTCTTGGTGCACTTTTAGTAGAGTTTTGAGGTGTTAATATAGGCTTTCCATAGGCTATTTTGGGGGGCAAGGGCAATATATGCAAGAAAGGGTTTTCTTTGTAATAGAGGAAAGCTGTGTGGTTTTCAGAGCTTTCTGATATTGAGTATAGTAAGCTCGGGAAGATAGGGAGCCATCAAAAGTTTAGGATGAGGAGGATCAAGAAATGATACAAAGATAGAAGTGACTGTGAGGGAACTAAGTAAACGGAATTTAAACACTTGGAAGTTTTTTGCAAGAGGCCAAAGTTATATGTTAATATTTTCTTGTGTTTGAAGTGAAGGAATTGGACAGCAACAGACATAAGGGAGAGATCTTAGATATCTATGAAATCAGAGCCAATGAAAGAACAAATACACAAAATAATAACCTAATAAACATAGGAAACATAAAGGAACATGATCCCACATTACTAGATAAATCAAGAAACATACAAAACTTAACTTTATATAATGTCTGATGGGGCCATAGATCATTCCACCGAGACACTACATATGTGATTCCTGAAAAGCTTCTTTGCCAGAGTGTGAGGGCTCACACCTCCATAACTCCTCTGTTCCTTCGGCCACAACACTGACGCTAGCTCAGAGTCAGGACTTCTTTCTGCCAGGTTGCAGGCATACTAGCAGAGTCTGATCTCATCTGAATTCTTGGGTTAGGAACTCTTGCTATCCCTCCCCCTAGGTCTGATGGAGGATTCACTTGACTGGTTCACTGGCACAGGTTTGCCTACTGAGTCAGGATTATTTCTGTGTAGTCAAATGAGACACAGTAGTAGCCGGCTA
>NW_004524687.1:8788552-8794115 GCF_000260255.1 Octodon degus
TTTGTGTGTGTGGCCAACTCAGCCCACCAGGGGGCGGGGCTGGCTGGCATGTGGTGCTGGGGGATTGAACCGCGGTCCCTGTGCTTTGCTTAGCTTAGCTTGTTCTAAGTAGGTGCTTTAGACCACTAAGCCATCTCACCAGCCCCTCCAATATTATTTTTAATGCTAATATTCAATGCGGTTTGCTCAGGTCATCAGAAGAAGGGTTTTAAATTATCTGCATCTAGACAAGGAAGAAACACAGTTAGGAAACAGCAGTCTCAGATGGGCTCTAAGACAGGAAGGAAGGAAGTCAGCTAAACCTGGCTAATGAGGCTTTCTTGGCCATTGTTCCACCCTGGCAAAAGCCTTGTGGATTTCATGTTAAACCAGAAAGTTTTTCTTTTCTGTGTGTGCAAGAGCCACTGTGTCAGTTAAAATAATTAAAAAAGAAAAATTTTCTCTCTCTTGTCCGAATCAGAGGCTTAGCTTGCAAGGCCTATTGGTAAAAAAGAAGATGGTGGCAGTTGATGCAAGCTGACATCTAGCTGCATGATTCCCACAGACTCTAAGCCTGTTCATTTTTTATTTTTTATTTTTATTTTTTGAGTTTAGGGCAGGTCTACAGGGTGTACAGGGTGTCACTACATGGATGGGACTCGTAGTGATTCTTCTGTCTTCAAATACTGGGATTACAGGTGCTCACCACTACGCCCAGTCTTAATCGCAGTCTTAGTGTGCCCCTGGGGGGTAGGGCTAGAATGGCAAACGGGGGATTGAACCCCGACCCCTGTGCTCTGCTGAGGCAGGCGCTTTAGTTTGTTCAACTCTCTGGCCCGCCCTTAAGCCCACTCAGTGTGGGACATTCTTCATCCTAGAATCACAGCCTTAATCCCGTGATCACTCCAAAGCTAACTGAAAAAAAGCCATTTACAGACTAGGCTAAGTGGAGACCAGGTTAATTTAAAAAGGGGAGGGACGGATAACAAACAAGTGCAGGGATGACAAAGCATACTACAAGACATAAAGGAGAAAAAGACAAAAAAAAAAGAAAAGAAAGAAAAAAGAAAAGCAGTCGATAGTTTTCTGCATGCCGCAACAAGAGGTCCCTGATTTCTCTGTCTTAGGGGAGGATGAGAAAAGGAGAAAACAAAAGCCTTAAGCCTTCACGATGCTTTTGGGAAAAACAAAAAATGTACCCACTGGGCCTTACCTGGTCTCTTCCTGGCTAGCTGTACCAAATAATATGACTAGAATCTCCCGGCTTTTGAGCCTCCTGGTTGGCCACCCTGGCTAATATGTACAGGTAGCTTCTAAGAGTGGCTTGCCAGAATACTGGATCAAGACTTGGGTTGCTTGCCTCTCCTTTTCAAGTTGGCCTCTAGGTTCTTCTCACCTCGAACAAAGAATTGGGTGAAATGAACAAAGGATAGTAGCAAAATTTGTTTGAAAAAGTAAAAGTGCAAAAAAAGAAAAAGTAAAAGTGAAGAGTGAGTGAGAAACTGGCTCTGCAAAGTGAGCTTAGACTGAATAAAAGAAGAGAAAGCCAAATAACTGGAGGAGGTGGGCAGGTTGTCACGAGGAAAGCGAAGCAAGCTCTCCTGGCGTCTGTGGCCTTTTATACTCCCTAGATCTCAAGGAACCCATGAGCGCCTCTCCATACAGGTCCTGAGGGGTGGTGCTGGGATCCTCCGTCTCAGGCTAATGGCAGGCCTAGGCCATCCTATTGAGAACCTACTCGAGTTCTCTCAAGAAGTCTGCGTGTGGGGCTTTGGGAACTCTTCTACACACATCTTCTGGGACCTTGTAAGTGACATGTCATTCCTGCTTCCCTAGCCAGTTTGCCACACCCTAATCTCCTATCTCAAGGTAGTTTTTTTTTTTTTTTTTTTGAGAGTAGAATATTTTATTGGGAAAGAAAGCTTCTGTCTCAGAGAGGACAGAAGGGGGACCCGAGCGGGTTGCCCCTCAAGGTAGTTTTATAACCTTGATTTTTCACCACTAGTCAGGTATTAGAACACTTGGACTTTATTCCTTTTTTTTTGTTTTATTTTTTATTGGTGCATGTCTGCAGTATATAATGAGTATATTCATTGTGAGGAGTTGGTACATGTACATAGCACATCTTAATTCTCCCTCTCCTTCCCTCCCAGCTGTGTTTTTCCTTCTCCGCCTTCTCCGCCTTCTCCATCTCTCCATTTCTTTTTCTTTTTTTAAACATCTTCTTTTATTTTGTATTTTTGTTGTTGTTGTTGTTTATATTTTGTGTTTATCTATAAGGGAAACCATGCAATATTTAAACTTGTGTGTCTAACTTATTTCACCTGACAGTATGGTCTTAAGGTACATCCAGTTTCCTAATAAATAATTCAAGTTTATCTATTCATCTGTTGGATTATAGGTTGCTTCTAGTGTTTACCTACAGGTATTATGAGTTGTGTTGCTGTAAACATGATTGTGCTTGCATCACTGCAGTGTGATGTCTTTAACTGTTTCAGCAAGAAAGGAATAGCTGGGTTAAATGGGATTTCTTACTTTAGCTTTTTGAAGAATCTCTATCCTGGTTTCCATAAAGTTGAATTAGTTTATGTTTATACTGCTTTTTTCATTAAAAAATTGAACATAAGAACAGTATAAAGAGAAATATAGCAAGCAGGTAAACTTTGTGTGTGGGTTTGTGGGTTTTTTTTTTTTTTTTTAGACTGGGTCTTATTTTTTACTTTTCTTTTTGAGACAGAATTTCACTGTATAGTTCAGGCTGGCCTTGAACACACTTTGTAGCTCAGGATGGCTCCAAACTAGCATCAATCCTCTCGCTTTAACTTCCAAAGTGCTGGGATTGCAGGTGTGCACCACCACACCTGGTGAGACAGATTCTTGTTATGTAATCCAGGCTGGCCTTGAATCCCAGATGTAGTGCAGGCTGGCCTCAAGCTCATGGTGACCCTCCTGCCTGAGCCTCCCAAATGCTGAGATTACAAGAGTGCCCCCATGCCTGGCTTGAACATTTTTTTTTTTATAATAAACAATAAACCCAACAAATGAAGTTATAAAGCATTTGCAAAAATATTTAAATATGCAGAGCTGAGAAATTAGAAATTACATTTTGGTACAGGATCTCACAATGCAGCTCGCATAGCATGCAGTGCTGGGTATCGAACCCAGTCTTTGCGTTTGCTAGGCAGGTGCTTGGACTGCTGAGCTATCTCCGTGGCCCCTAGAAATTGTATTTTAAATTCATTGAATAGACAGTTGCCCATAGAAAGAGAATATCAACTAGTAAGAATTATCGTTCTATCTTTTTCATAGCAGAAAAAAATCAAGTTATACAATGTAGGGCATTACAGGACCATCAGGACCACATGTCCCCTCCTCCCATGGTGACATAAGGGTCTCAGGAATGAGGAGGACTTGCTCGTGGCCATGCCAAGTGGCTGCTGGAAGTAAAGGCTGGCCTTGGCTGAGGGCCCAGTTCAGAGTCTGTCCATCCAGCACCGCCTCTGGAAAAGTCACACACGCACTACATTTTGTGGACTGAATCTTATTTGTAAGCTGGACATTCTGCAAGTGCACTACTCCTCTTTGGCTTTTCTTATAGTTTTTTTAAGAACGAACACAAGCTTTAGATTCAGATAGGCCCTGGGATTGAATCTCAGGAGCTTTGTTCATCTATTCTTTTATTTATTTATTTATTTATTTATTTGTGTGTGTGTGGCCAGCTCAGCCCACCAGGGGGCGGGGCACGCTGGCATGTGGTGCTGGGGGATTGAACCGCGGTCCCTGTGCTTTACTAAACTTGTTGTAAGTAGGTGCTTTATTTTTTTTTATTTTATTTTTTTCAACAAATAATACACTGCATATATTCTAAGTAGGTACTTTAGACCACTGAGCCATCTCACCAGCCCCTGTTCATCTGTTCTTTATTCTTGGGAAGAGATTTTACCACCGATTCTTGGTTTCTTTGTGAGAAGCTATTCATGTATATTTAGTGCGATTTTTTTTTTTTTTTGAGACAGGAACTCACTATGGAATACAGGCTAGCCTTTTTTTTTTCAGGTTAGCCTTGAACTTGGGGTGATCCTCCTGCCTCAGCTTTCCAAATGCTGAGATTACAGGTGTGCACCTGTAATTAAATTTTACCTCTCTCTGCTGATGAGGGAATATTTAATGAGAAGGAATGAGAAGTGAAGGAACTGAAGAATCAATGGAGCACCACCACACTCAGTTTACTCTTAACATTTTTAAAATACTTAGTGTTTGACATAAAATGGACCCTTCAAAAATAATTTTTTCTGGGGCTGGTGAAATGGCTCAGTGGTCTAAAGCACCTACTTAGAACAAGCTTAGCAAAGCACAGGGACCACGGTTCAATCCCCCAGCACCACATGCCAACCAGCCCCGCCCCCTGGTGGGCTGAGCTGGTCACACACACACACACACACACACACACACAAATAAATAAATAAATAAAAATTAAATTTTTTCTGTTTCTCTAATTTATTTTTTTCTATTCTATTTATCTAATTTAAAACATGTTTAATTATTTGTATATCCCATATTTACTTAATATACAAAGCCAAACCAAGAAATAAAATTCTTTAACCATATTTAAGGTTTCAAAATATGTCCTACTGAAAATGCATAAGATCTACAATCTTTATATTATATAGGTCACTTTAGAAAATATAATCTCTTTGACTTTTTAAAATTTTTTTCCATAATTTTATTGATAAATAGCAATGAGACATTTTCAAATCAAATTGGTAGGACAGTTTCAATAATAACACATTGCATACATTCTTCCTAGTGGTTAATTTCTGTACAAGATGTGGACATGATATCCTATTTACAACACCATTAGAACAAATCACTCTATTCATTAAGAAAATGTAACTATATATCTATCCTAACCATTTTGAATACACAGATACAAAATGGACATTCATCTGTATACAATTTTTTTGATAAGTTCTGTTATTTGAATATTATAGGTGTGTAAACTCAGCAAAATATTCTAAAAGAGTCCACTAGACCATAATAGTATTGGGTCTTCCGCTTGACTGGCAATGTCAGAAATTGTTGACCTGAGTTCCCTACAGCTCAACATTAACAGCATGGCTTTACTACTTACATTTCGTTTTTATACTTTTCTGCTGGTTGGTTAAGACCAAGGTAAAGCAGGACCTATGCAACAAGAGTTGTAGCTTTTGGGTCTGATAAAGTGAGTGAAATCCCCCCAGGATTTATCCTAAGATCCTGTACCTCAGATTGTGGAACCTTTGTCAGTGTCAGCGATCTGGATGAGTCACGGCCATTGCTTGGCCAGTGTGCTCTCTGTGAAAGCCTGAGAGAATGTTTTTTCTCCATGTGACTCTCCTAAGGCACATTCTACATCATCAGTCACTTTCCTCTTTGGCCCCATAATCTCCTTGATCAGAAAATTTGGGACACAAGAGTTACATGACGTTACAGTACAAGTTCTCATATATCCTGAGTCTTAATTGACCTTAGAAGGCTAGGGCCAAAATGTTGGCTTTCCTTGCAGCCCTCCTTTTTCTCTAATTTTGGTCTGCAAACTTAGGTT
>NW_004524687.1:8798639-8806371 GCF_000260255.1 Octodon degus
ATTATATGTCTCGGTGTGTTTTTCATTGGGTTGAGGTTCCTTGGCGTTCTGTATGCTTCAGTTACCTGAATGTCAGATTGTTTCCTCCTATTTGGGAAGTTTTCTGCTATCACTTCTGCCCATATTTTTTTAATGTCATTTGGATTGACTCCTTCTTTCTCATTGATGCTTAATAGTCTCACATTGTTCATCTTTGCATCATCTTGCAGGTGATGGATTATTCTTTCATGCATCCTTGTTATTTTTAAGAGATCCTTTCTTACCTTTTCACTAGTTGCACCACCAACTAGTTTCACTAGTTTCAGATCTTGAATCTGAAACTCTGTCTTCACTTTCACTTAAACGGTTTTGCAAGCTTGTGATTGAGAGTTTCATTTCCTCTATATCTCTTTGACTCTGCTTCATGCTATCTATTTCTTTCCTTTATTGCTCATTCAAGGAATCCGTCATTTTTCTAATCTCCCGTATTTTTTTATCAGTATCTTCTTTAAAAGCAGTTATGAATTCTTTAACTGCAGTGTTTTTTTTTCAGATTGGGTTACCTCCCTGCGTTTCTGAGGTTGTTTCTTTACTTCAAATGCTACGAGTTCTGAGAATTCTTTTATTATTTCAGAAAACAGTTGCGCTCTGAGTTCCTGTATAAATTTCTGCTGTTGCTTATTTACTATCGACGCTATTAATTCATGCTTTTGAGCCGAGCTAGTGTCCTCTGCACTTGTTCTGGGTGGGCATTGGGTTTCCTCCATATGTTTCTGCATTTGATTCTCTACTACAGATGTTATCAATTCAGGGATTTCTTTTTTTATTTCCAATCTGAGTTCCTCTATACCTTTCTAAAGCTGTTTCTTTATTTCAGAAGGCATTGATTCATTGCTTTCAGCTGTGTGACTCCCAGTTTGTTTTGTGTTAGTGTCCTCTGCACTTGTTACGGTGGGCTTGGGTTCTGAAGTTGCACTTTGTTCCTTCTCGTCATTTTGTGTAGCACTGTCTTTTGACCTTTGTTGTAGATCTTTGTTGTAGTTATAACCTTAGCACGTACTGAAGTTCAGGTGCAGATCTACGACGTTTGGATTTATCCAGCTGTGCCTGGTTTGGGTCTGGCTGCTGTGCTCAGCTCCTTCTTGCTGCTGCCCTTGGGTGTGAGCCTGTTGTACCCCTCTCGCACGATTTTCTGCTCCTCGACTAGCTGGATGGTTCTATCCTCTACACGCTTTGCAGGGATTGCAGCTGCAGGGTTTCACGCCAAGCCTGTATGCCAGGTCTGAGCTGAGTCTGGAGGGGACAAGGTGGAGTAGGGGAGAGGCAGCTCTCCCACACACTCACTGGTCCTGGGCTTGGTCTGGGTCTGGGGGTTCCCAGAAGGTGGCAGAAATTCCTACTGGGCCGGCAGGGTGGGGGAGGGGCTGCGGAGTGGTGGGGCGGTCATCCCAAGGGGGTGCTAGAGGGTCTCACCCATGCTGCGCCTGGGCTGGGACCAGTAGTAGGTCCCGCCGGTGCAGTGTAGTGGGAAGCTCTCCCACACACTCACGGGGCCTGGGCTAGAACTGGGACTCTCTCTTTGACTTTTAAAAACTCACATTGAAATATGATAAGAACTATAGCAAATTTGTAAAAATCTTACAGAATGTATTCTAGAACTTAGGTAATTATTTTTCTGCACAAAATAAGTGTTGGGAAAACCTTCCTGCCATCATGGTCATTAATTCCCATGTTCTAGCAAGATATGTCCCTCAGTGTTTCTGCCTTAGAAAGAAACAAGAAGAAATTTGAAATTAAATGAAAGAGTAAAATTTAAAAGCCATTGCCAAAGTGTCATTCAGTTTCCGTGTGTAGTGTTAACATGGGTCCTCTCGGGCGGTGCTCTGAGGTGAGCATCACGGTGCCTTCTTTCCTGCCAGTGTGCTCTTGCTGCCGATAAGGTGATATTTAATCGGAAGGAACTAGAAGTGAAGGAACTGAAGCATCAGGTACAGATGATGGTACAGGAAAATGAAGGACATGTTGTATCTTTGGAAGAAGCACAAAAAGTGAATAGATTACAGGTAAGGTTTCTTCATTTATCGAGCTCTGTAAATGTAGTACCTAACTAAGCAGTAGCATTTTAAATGATTGATGAGTGTATTTATAAAAGCACATTTCAGTTGGAGATTTCTGAACACGGCTGCCAGAGAAAATTGTAGTTCTCCCCTATTTTAATCTAGGGGAAAACATTTCAAAAATATGAAAATAATACCCAGGAACTTAGTTCACTAATCAAATTATGGTTATCTTGTCCACATGCTGTTCCTCCAGTTTGCTGATGTGCCACACAGTGTGCTATGAAGAGTTAGTTGGAATGGAGAACCAGGTGGTAGCTGATGGCAGGACACTTGCCAGGCAGACATGAGGCCCAGGGTTAGATCCCAGCACTCAGAAAACAAAAGCAGAAAGCAAACGTGGAATACTAAACATGTAAACATTTTCATGTATTACATTTTTATCATGTATTATCTCATTGTTAAATTATTTTTATGTATTAGATTATCTTAAGGGCTGGGGATGTGGCACAGTGTAGAACTCTTGCCCTCTATGCACAACTCCCTGGATTCAATTCCCCAATACCACCACCAAAAAACCAAAAAGAGACATAGATTATCTTCTTATATCTCATGAGTGATTTGCTCTTTAGTTAAAATTTCCAAATTCTGTGTCTTTGCATTCCTATCTTTAACAGGGATTGTCTGAAATGTAATGTACCCCTCAATATCAATAAATGCCCCTAAATATCAATACTACTTGGTGACTACTTGGCAGTCTGCAGCATCCTACCAGGGAAAATGCCCTGTGAAATACTGTAATGTGATTCATCAGGAATTGGATTTTTGTTTTGATATTTTTTTAACCCTTCTAATTGTGTAGTTCTTTTACTTTTACATTTTTAATTGATTTATGATAATTGTATACATTTATGGGGTACAGTGATAATTTTGTGCATGTGTTCATTATGCAGCTATGAAGTTTGGATAATTAGCATTTCCATCCCAATGAATTTATCATTTTTTAATATTCAGAGCCTTTAAAATCCTTTTTTCTAATTTTTCATAAAATATATGCTAAACTTTTGTAAACTGTAGTTATGCTCCATGCTATAGAACACAACAGAGCTATTTTCTAGCTGACACATAGTAATCATTCTTACTTATGAATGCGTCATGACATTTCAATACATGTGCCAATGTGTAAACAATCAGATGAGGGAGACAGGGATATCTGTGATCTCAGATATGCACCATTTCTTTCTGTTGGCTATGTATAAAATCCTCTATGCCATTTATTTATTTCTTTAGTATTTCGTTCAGGGTCTCACCACACAGGTCAGGCTTGTAGTGATTCTCATATTTTCAGCCTCCCCAATCCAATGTAATGTGTATTACAGGCATGTGACACCACACCCGGACTCGGTGACTCAGTGCTCCCTGGGGCAGGGCCAGTGGGGTCTGTGGTGCCAGGGATCAAGCCCTGGTCCCTGCACCTGACTAAGCAGGCACTTAGTCTGCTGAGGTATCTTGCTGGCCCAATATACTAGCTATTTTTAAATACTCAGTTGTTTTTATTTATTTATTTTTTGGTACCAGGATGAACTCAGGACCTTGTGAGGTGCTAAGCTGCTGAGCTATCTCCCCAGCCCCATTACTATTTTTTATAAGTCCAGATGTGCATAATAACCAAATTCATAGGGAATTTGTACTTTCATGTAATATTTATGTTTTTCCCAGTCCCCTTTTTGCCCTTCAACCCTTTCTCCCTTCCTATTTACAAAAACTTGGTTTCCATTTTTTCTTTCATTATTTTTAACCCTCTTTCTGTTCTCCTTCTGCCTTCCCCTTCCCTCCCATTTGAACAAATTCTTCCTGTTTCCCATTATCTATCTTACTTTTTGATCAGTATTTACCCTATGGGTTTCTCACACAAGAGAAACTGTTCAATATTTAAGCTTGTGTGTCTGATTTATTTCACTTAAAGTATGGTCTTGTGTGCATAGATTTACCTAAAAATGACTCTAGTTTATCCGTCTCTGTGGCAGAGTAGTACTTCATTGTATATGAATGCCACATTTTCTTTATCCATTTGTCTTTGATGCATACATAGGCTGTTTCCAAGATTTAGGTACTGTTAGTTGTGTCACTATAAACGTAGATATGCTGATATCACACTGGTATGATGCTTTTAACTTTTCTGGGAATTTACCTAGAAGGGTCATACCTGGGTTAAGTGGAACCCCTAGTTTTGGTTTTTAGAGGAATCTCCATATTGATTTATATAGTGATTGTACCAATTTACACTCGTACCACCATTGGAAAAGAGTCCTTTTCCCCCACAGCCTTTCCAGCAATTGTTATTGCTTTCTTGATAGCCAACTGGAGTGAGATGGAATCTCAGTGTTATTTTAAGTTGTATTTATAGAATAGCTAGTGGTGTTGAGCATTTTTTTCACGTATTTATTTTCTGTTTTTACTTCTTCATCTGAGAAGTTTCTATTCATTCCAAATGCCCATTTTTATTATTCTTTTTTTAAAAAATGCATTTAGTACAAGATCTGCAGGGTCTTAGAACACAGATCTGACTCATAGTGATCCCCCTGTTTTCAGCCTCCCAAACTCTGGGATTACAGGCTCACTTTCTACCACGCCCAGTCTCAGTCACCATCTCAGCATGCCCCGGGGGCGAGGCTGGCATAGCATGCCGGGGATCAAACCCCCGGCCCCTGCCTCTGCCTAAGTAGATGCTTTAGTCTGCTGAGCTATTTGGCCAGCCCTAGATGCTCATTTTTAGACTGGGTCTCTAAATTTAGGGTGCAGGAGCTGATTTTTTTTTTTTTAGTTCTTTATGTATTCTACATGTTAGTCTTTTGTCTGAGGAATAGGTAGTAAGGTGTTCCCCCCCCCCATCTTGTGGGTTGTCTCTTCACTCTTTTTTTGTTTTTGTTTTTAATACTAGAATATTATTGGGGGAAAGAGAGCTTCTGTTTGAGAGGAACAGAAGGGGGGCCTGAGCGGGTTGTCCCCCACTCTGTGGTTTCTTGCACTGTGCAAAAGCTTTTAAATTTGATATGATCTAAGTTGTTGATTCTTTGTAATATAGCCTATGCAGTCAGGGTTTTATTCATAAAATTTTTGCCTATGTCCATGTCTTCAAAAGTTTTATCTATTTTGTCTTCTAGCAGGTTGTTTCTGTTTGAATATTTAGGTCTTTGATCCATTTCGACTTTAATTTAGTGCGTGGTAAGAGATACCTGTCTAATTTTAATCTTAGGTATATTAAAAGACAATCTCCCCAACAGTAGCTATTAGATTCTATCTTTCTTCCAACGAAGCTATTTGGCCCCTTTGTCAAAGGTAAGGTATCTAAGTGTGACTCAAGTTGTTGCTATATCTTCTAATCTTTTCTATTGATTCTTGGGTTTGTGTTTTAGCCAGTTCCATGCTGGTTGGGTTTTTTTTTTTTTTTTTCAATCACAGTAGCTTTGTAGTGCAACTTCAAATAAGGGATTGTGGTGCTCCCTTCCTTGCTCTTGCCTTTGTTTCCCCCAAATTGCTTCCACTTTGTCTGTCTGTCTGTCTGTCTGTCTGTCTGTCTCTCTCTCTGTTTTTTGGATTTTAGGGAAGGGTGTTCAGGGTCTCACTACTAGATCGGACTCGTAGTGACCCGCCTGTTTACAGCCTCCCTAGAACTGGGATTACAGGTGTGTGCCACCATGCCCTGTCTCAGTTGCCATCTCAGTGTGCCCCGGGAGCGGGGATTGAACCCCCAGCTCCTTCACCTGCCTGCAGGCACTTTAATCCGCTGAGCTATTTGGCCGGTCCTTTTCTAGTTTCATGTGAATTTTAAGATTGTTTTCTCTACTTCTATGAGGTACACTATTGTTATTTTGATTGGGGATTGCATTGAATTAGTATAACAGTTTTGGCAGTATGGCTATTTTCACTTTATTTTTTCTGTCTAGGAACAGAGGATATCTATTTCTTGATCTCCTCCTTGATCGCTTTCTTTGCAAATTATTATAATTTTCAATGTACAGGTCTTTTATTTCCTTCACTAGATTGATTCCTAAGTTTTCCATTTTGGGGGAGATGTGATTGTGAAAGGTTTTTTCCCCTAATTTCTGTCTCAGTGAGTTTGTTGTTTGTGTATAGGAATGTTACTGATTTTTTTAGAGTTCACTTTGTATTCTGCTATGTTTCTGAATTTGCTTATTATTTTTGTGGAAATTTTGGGGTCTTCTATGTAGTATTTCGTTATCAGCAAATAATGATAACTTCTTCCTTTCCAATAAGTTCTGATATGTCATATGTGAATCATTAATTGTAGAAACTGTTTTCTTCTTTAATTTCATCTGTGACACATGGGTTATTGACACATGGAGAGCATCTCATGTGCAGCTGTGAAGGGTGTGCATTCTTGTTGGTGGAAGACTCCATAAATAGCTACTAATTTCATTTGTTCAAAGATTTGGTTCAGTTCTATGTTTTTTGGTTGATTTTTTTTGCATTTATTTGTGATGGTAGGGTATTGTATTCTCTCATTATAATTTTATTACTGCTTATTTCTGTTCTCATATTCATAGTTTGTTTTATATACTCTGGTGTGCCAGCATTTGGTGCATCTATATTTATCATTGTTATCTCTTCCTCTGGGATTGGTCTCTTAAACAAGTATGTGTTGGCCTTGTTTCTTCTGATTAGATGTTTGAAATCTATTTTGTCTATGAATAGAATAGCTATTCCTGTTTTCTTTTCTAGTTTCCTGTTGCATGGGGTGTCGCTTTCCACTCTTTCACTTTAAGTCTGTGAGGAGAGGAGGTGTGGGAATTAAATGTGTTTTCTGTATGCAGCATATTGTTAGATCTTGTTTCTTTTTCTTTCTTTCTTTTTTTTTCTTTCTGAATTTAGGACCTGCTTGCCAGGCAGATGCTTAAGCCACTGAGCTATCTCCCCAGCCCTCCAGTTACTCTTATTATATTTGTCATCTTTGCATCATCTAGCAGCTGTTGTGTTGATTTAGTGGCCCCTTACTATTTTGAAGAAGTCTTTCATTTTGATGTTTGTCAATCATAATACTATCTTCTGGTTCTGATATTCTGTCTTTATATAAGTTGATTTTGCTGAGTATACTTTCAGTTTTTAATCTCCTGGATTTCTGTTTGAGTTGTTTTTATGGAATCTGGTTCTTTTCTATGTTGGGTATTCATGGTTTCCTAATTGCCTCCATTTTTAAAAAATTTGTATTTATTGTAGATTCACTAATCATTTCTTTCATATTTTCATGTCTTTCATTGTCTGTGTAATCATTGCTCCTTTGGTTTTTGTCAAGAGATTTATTCATCTATTATGTTACTTCCTACTTCTACTATTTCAGAAAATTCAGCTCAGTGGCTTCTATTTCTTCTATTCAATGCCCCCAGGACTTTCCCTGGTTGAGTTAAAATTGGAAAATCACAACAGACACTGTTGAAATTCCAAAGATACTATTTGAAAAAACTACATTTCAACAAATTAGCAAATTTTGAAGAAATTGACAGATTTCTAGGCACATACAAACTTTCAAAACTAACCCAAGAAAACATAAATACACTTAACCCAATATCAACCAATGAAACTGACTCAGTAAGAAAGAACTACTAACTAGGGCTGAGGAGATAGCTTAGTGATCTAAGTGTCTGCATAGGCAAGCACAAGGACCCAGGTTTGATGCC
>NW_004524687.1:8806622-8808047 GCF_000260255.1 Octodon degus
TAAAAAAAAAAAAACAAAAAAAACCCCAGGATGTGATGGATTCACGTCTTTAAAAATTTTTAGAAAGATATCTATTTATTTATTTGATATAGTGTCTCACTACACAGCTCAGACTCATAATGATCCTCCTGCCTTAGCCTCCCCAACACTGTCACTATAGACGTGCCAACACGCCCAGTTTTGGTGTCTTCTACTATTTCAGAAAATTCAGCTCAGTCCTGGCAAGGGGTGTCCAGGGATCAGGGGTCAGCTTGGCACGCAGTACCAGGGATCGAACTTGGACCCTTGTACTTGCCAGGCCGGCACTTAGGCCGCTGAGCTCTCTCCCGAGCCCCATTCCTTTGGATTTTCATTTATAGTTGTATCACCTCCTAGTGATACTTTTGTGTCTTTCTGTCCAATCTTTTAGCATTCTATTTGTTTTTCTTACCCTTTTTTGTATTTGCTGGGATTTCCGATATAGCACTGAGTACAAGTAGTAGTCCTGTTATCCTAGAGCAGAAGCTTTTAGCATTTTACTAGAAGTGCCATATTTCCTACAGGTGTTATTTATTTACCCTTTATCAAAAACTAAGGAAAATGTCTTTGCTGAGAATTTTTATTGTGAATAGCTCCTATTAGAAACATTTATAGATAAAACCCATGGGCACTGTACTACAGAGCTACTTCCTTAGCCATTTTTAACTTTATTTTCAGGCAAGGTCTTGCTAAGTTGCTCACGTAGGCCTCAAATTTGTAATCCTTTGGCCTCAGCCTACCAAATAGCTGGGATTACAGCCACCATGCCCAACTAAAAAGATTTTTTAATCATAGGACTTTTTTTATTAACTAAGGTATACTTTAGGTATACATAATGATCACATTCATTAAAATGACTCAGGCATATCCTTCTTTATGGCATAGTAATATTCCATTGCATGAAAAAAAGCACATCTTTTTTATCCATTCATTAGTTGATGGGAATTTGGGCTATTTTCAAGATTTAGCTGTTATAAACTGTGCTTCTATAAACATGAGTGTGTGTGTATTGCTGTGGTATGATGCTTTTAATTATTTCGGGAAGATACCAAGAAGAGGACTAGCTGGGTAAAATGGAACCTTTCTAGTCTAGTTTTTTGAGAAGTCTTCCCCACTGATTTACATAGTGCCTGTACAAGGCTACATTCCTACCAGCAGTGGAGAAGATTTCCTTCTTCCCCACAGCCCTGACAGCATTTTGTTGAGTTGTTGTTAATAACCATTATTTTTGGGTTGATATGGAATCTCAGCACTATTCAGATTTGCATCTCTTGAATAACCAATGGTATTGAACATGTTTTTCATAATGTATATTTTCTATTTATACTTCTTTATCTGGGAAATGTCTCTATTTTATTTTATTTTTGAAAATTTTATTGATAAACAGATAGCAATGAGACAGTTTCA
>NW_004524687.1:8809617-8814004 GCF_000260255.1 Octodon degus
TATATATTCAAGTGGCATCCACTTCAATATAAAGGCTTGCAGCTTATCATTCTAAGTGTCTTTATTTTAGATGCTCAATTTTAGAGTGAGTTGGTTTTGTTCAATTCTTTATATATACTAGATAGCAGTCCTTTGTCTGAGGAACATCTGGCAAAGGTATTTTCCCATTCTGTGGTTCGGCTCTTCACTCTGCTGGGGATTTCTGTTTCTGTGCAAGAACTTTTTCATAAAATGAAATCCAAGTTTTGGGTTCTTTGTGGTAGTTCCTTTGTGATAGTTCCTATGGGGTTTTGTTCTTAGACTTCCTATACCTATGTCTTCAAGAGTTCTCTCTAGTTTATCTTACAGCAGCTTTAGTGTTTCCTTTTTAATATTTAGAACTTTGATCCACTTCAATTTTAGGTTAGTGCATAGTAAAAGCTATAGGCCTAGTTTTAATCTTTGGTTTGTAGTGAGCCCATTTTTTCCATCCCCATTTATTAAAGAGGTTATCCTGATGACTTGCTGCATTCTGTTTGCCAGTATTTTATTGAGAATTTTTATACATTTTTGTTCATTAGGGAACATCAATGTTTTGTATAGTTGTAAATTGCCTGTGTTGAATAGCTGTATTGCTAATATTTAGAACCTTTAGGAAATGACTATGTCTTAGAGGAGTCTTCCAGTTGTAGCTGGATTTTGGGTTTTGAGTCTGTTCCAGGATCCTCCATCTTCAGTTTGCTGGGTATGAGAAGTTATTGTACACTTGGCTTAGCCGTGGTTTTTTGGAACTGATGTATATTATTGTTTATGACACTTAGGAAGTGTCAATCTTGGCATCCCAGGAAAAACAACTGCTTAATATAATTATGTCACATTGCCTAAAGTGGTACAATCAGTAATAATGATGGCATCAACCATAACCTAGAAAATGATAGCAGAGAGGCTGAAGAGGTAGCTTGGCAGTCTAAGTGCCAGCCTGGCAAGCGCAAGGACTAGAGTTCCATCCCTAGAACATGCTATCAGACTGCTAGAAGGAAGCAAGAGTTAGCAGGAATACTCATTGTACCAACTGCTTGAGCAGAATGAGCTGTTGTTATCAGTTAGGGGGGTGGGAACCTCCCAGAATCAAAGTTCTCAGATGCCCACTGATAGCCTTGATGCAGGTCCTGGAATGGGTGGCAGTGAGTTCTGCTGTGTTGACTCTGTTCTGTATAGTAGTCCTAGATTTGGGTACTAATTCATTGTATAGGATTTTGTGCCTGTATTTACAGGGGAGATTGGCCTACATCTTTTTCTCTTGCAGTATTCTTGTTATTGTGTTGGTCTGGCCCTATGTGTGAAGTAGTGTTTCCTCTTTTTTCATACTTTGGAAAAAGGGTCGATGGAAAGTTCTTCACTTATATAAATGGTTGGATTGACTTGTAAAGCTTCGAGAATGGAATTTGTCCTTATGGGAATGAATTTGATTATGAGCATAATCATATTTTCCCTTTTTCTCAGGGTTTTTTATTCTTGTTTTTGATTCAGGGTCTTGCTGTGTTGCTCAGGCTGGACTTGAGCTTGGAAACCTCTGCCCTGAGTCTCCCACGTATGTGGGATCTTAGTTGTTCACCACTATGCTGAGGATATTTTCCTGGTGGTAACCAGGGTTACTTTCGTAGGAATTTGGCCCCGTGTGATTTCTCAGTGTGTGTTGGCCTACTTATTGATGATGGTCTTATAGCTCTTTAATGTCTTTTCATATGGAGTTGTAGTCCTTTTTTCCTTCCAGGTTTTTTGTGCTTTTTTGTACACCCTGCTGAACAGCTTTGTAAAAGGTTTATCAGTTTTAGAAATATTTTTGGATAATCAAAGCAGAAGCACTGTGGCAGGAGGACATGATGGGACTAGGCTTCAGAGTGGCTGGCAAGTATTGCTCAGAGGAAGAGGACCCCATGCATCCCCCACGGCCACCCACCCATGACCCCCATATATAACCTGTAGACTGCTCTACTAATGCCTTGGGCAGCTCTCAAAGAGACCAAATTCACAATCAAGATGACATGACAGGGCCAGGGGATAACAGTCTAAGTGCCTGCCTGGCAAGAGCAGGGCCCTGGGTTTGATTTCTGGTACCATATGCCATGTGGGCCCCACACCAAGCCAGTTACCCAATACTGGTATGGTTGTGCATGTCTGTAATCCCAGCGCTGGGGAGGCTTAGACAGAAGGATCACTAGGAATCTGAGCTGGTAATGAGATTCTGTACCAAATAAATAAATTAATAAAAGAAATATAAAAAAATATGACATGACAGTCCAGAGAAATGTTCAGGGTTAGCGAGATAACTCAATAGACTAAGCACCTGCTTAGGCAAGCACAGGAACCAGGGTTACAGCCCCGGCACCACATACCATGCTGGTCCTGCCCCTGGACTTGCTGAGCCAGCCACTGAGTCCAGGGGTGGTAGTGGCACATACCTATAATCCCAGCACCGGAGAGGCTGAATACAGGAGGATCACTATGAGCCCAAGCAACATAGTGAGAATTTGCACCAAATACATAGAAGTATTTTCGGGTGGAGAGTATCTCAGTGGTAGAGCTCTTGCTTAGCATGAGGCCCTGGGTTTGATCTTCAGTGTCCCCATCCACAAATTTATTAGTATCTTCACTATTTTATATTTATTATTTTATTTTTCTTTATTACTTTTGCTCTGTTTTGGGGGAAGGGCTAATCATCTGCTATCTTTCGTGTAGGGGCTGGGGAGATAGCTCAGTTGAATAAGTGTTCATCCAGCAAGCACAATGGCCTGAGTTCAATCCCTGGCTCTGAAAAAAAAAAAAAAATCTTTCGTGTAGTTCATTAATCTTTAGCTTCTGTTCTTTTTAATGTGTGCATTTAAAATGATAGCTGTTCTAAGTTTACCTTTACTTGAATTCTGCATTCAGGTCAACATATTTCTTTCTTTTTTCCAGTACTGGGGATTGAACTGAGGACCCTGTGCTTGCTAGGCAAGTACTTAATCTACTGAGCTATTTTCCCAGGCCAACTATCTCTCTGGGCCTATATTTCTTAATACATATTTTAACTTTTTCCTTTGACTTTTAAGTTAGAGTTAATTATTTGTAATGCATGAGGGATTTCTGATATTTAGCTTTATGGTCAGTAATGAGGTATGTAAAATGAAATTTTAGTCTTTCTGTCTCTGTCTCTCTCTCTCTCTTTTTTTTTGTTTGGTGGAACTGGGGATTGAACTCAGGCCCTTGCACTTGCCAGGGAAGCACTTATTCCATTGAGCCATCTCCTCAGCTCCTCTCTCTTTCTTTTAAGGCAGAGTCTTGCTGTATAATTCAGGCTGACCTTGAATTCACTTTATAGCTCAAGCTGGCCTCCAATCCATGGCCACCTTCCTGCTTCAGCCTCCCAATACTAGGATTACAGGCATGCACCATAATACCTCACCCAAATTTCAATCCTTTTGAGTACATTGTAAGTTGCTTTTTAGCTAAGCATCAGGTCACTTCTTGCAGTTGTTTGAGATATGCTTGAAAAGAATTTGTCTTAGCTGGGTGTGTTGGTGTACACCTGCAATCTCAGCACACTGGGAGGCTGAAGCAGAATAATCAGAGTTCCAACCCAGCATGGACACTGAGCAATGTACTAAGACCCTGTTTCAAAATAAAAATTTTAGAAAGGGTAGGATAATTACTTGGGAGGTTAAAGCAAAAAGATCACTGAGTTCCAGGCCGGACTGAGCTATGTAATGCAAACCTGTTTCAAAAAGACACACACACACACACACACACACACACACACACACACACACACACAGAGGCAGTGTATATAGCTCAGTTCAAAAGCCCTTGGTTCAATCCCCAGTAATAAAAAAGAAAGAAATAAAGAAAGAAGAGGGGGCCAGGGGGATAGCTCAGTTGAATAAGTGCTTGCTTGGCAAGCACAAGGGCCTGAATTCAATCTCTGGCTCCGCAAAAAAAGAAGGAGGGGAAGAGAGAAAAGAAACGAACTTTTGTTCTGCAATTGAGTACATTTACTCCTGTTAATTTAAATGTGTATTTTCCTCATATTGGGGATGGTGTGTATGCATGTCTGTAATTTAGAAAGTAATGTTAAAAATCTCCCACTGTGAGTTTAGATTTGTCTTACTTCTCTATTTCTTTGTGTGGCCCTGATAACTTTTATGTTATGTATATAGAAGCTGTGTTACTGAGCACATACAAATATAGAATTATGTCATCCTATATGAATTGACCTTCTGATATTTTTAACCTCTTTTTAATCGCTTCTAAAAATTTTTGACTTTCTTTGATGTTACTATGATTAATTAGCTTTCTTTGATATTTACATGGTTTTCCTTTTATTGTCTTATTTTTAATCTGCATTTATTTTTTTATTTTTATTTTTTTT
>NW_004524687.1:8832716-8833915 GCF_000260255.1 Octodon degus
GGCTAGGACTGGGTCTGGGGGCTCCCGGAACTCGGCAGATGTACATATTCTTTCTACTTCATAATATTTATCCTCCATTTTGCTCCTTATTTACCCTTTGGGTTTCTTACACAAGAGAATGCAGTATTTAAGTTTGTACATTCAGTTTACTTCACCAAAAATTATGATTTGAGGTGCATCCATTTTAACAGTGACTTGTCTGCCCTTCTTTATGATACAGTAGTACTCTGTTGTATATAAATACCACATTTTTTAAATGCATTTGGTACACGGTCTCACTGCACAGCTCAGACTCATAGTGATATTCCTGTTTTCAGCCTCCCCAGTGTTGGGATTACAGGAGTGTGCCACCACGCCTGGACTAGGTCCCTGACTCAATGCGCCTGGGGGCAGGGCTGGTGTGGCATGCCTACTAGGGATTGAACTCCAGTCCCTGTGCTTGCCTAAACAGGGACTTAGTCGGTTGAGCTATCTCACCAGTCCAATACCACATTTTCTTTATCCATTCTTATTTTGAGGGGTGTACGGGCTATTTCTAAAGTTTAACATCTATAAATTATACTATATCTATGAATCTATTTCTTCTGAGTTTTCCATCTTATTACAGTATATGTTCTCAGAGTAAATACTGAGGATTTTCTGCATTTCTGTAGAATACCTTATTTTCCCCTTTTCATTCCTAATTGCATGGATTTGAGTTCTTTCTTTCTTTCTTTCTTTCTTTCTTTTTTTGTAGAACCAGGGATTGAATTCAGGCCCATGCACTTGCCAGGCAAGCACTTACTCTACTGAGCCATCTCCCTGTCCCCCCCCACTTTTTTTTAAAATAAGGTTGGCTTAGAGTTTGTCAATTTTATTTAATCTTTCAAAGAAACAACTCTTTGATTCATTGATTTTTTTTAATATTGTTTTCTTAGTCTCCATGGCATTAATTTCTTCTCTGATCTTTATAATTTCCTCCCTCATACGCACTTTGGGTCTAACTTGCTCTTCTTTCCTAGAACCTTTCTAGAAGAAGGTTCAACATTAGGTTATTTATTTGATGTTGTATCGTTTTTTTGTTTTGTTTTTTTTGATGGGGGCATTCAGCTCTATAAATTTCCCTTGTAGGATTGCTTTCATAGTGTCCTGTAAGTTCCAGTAGGTTGTACTGACATTACCATTTAATTGTAGAAACTGTCTAATTTCTTCTTTTTTTT
>NW_004524687.1:8834475-8835934 GCF_000260255.1 Octodon degus
TGTGTGTGTGTGTGTGTGTGTGGCCAGCTCAGCCCACCAGGGGGCGGGGCTGGCTGGCATGTGGTGCTGGGGGATTGAACCGCGGTCCACTGTGCTTTGCCAAGCTTGTTCTAAGTAGGTGCTTTAGACCGCTGAGCCATCTCACCAGCCCTGGTTTAGTTTTTTGAGAAATCTCTGTACTTGTTTTTACAGATTGTACTAGTATACACCAACAATGTAAAAAGGTTTTCTTTTTCCCTGTATCCTCTCCATTTGTTACTTGATTTCTTGATTATAGTCCTTCTCTCTGGAGTATTGTAGAATTTCAGTGTCATTTTTTTTCTCTAATGGCCAGAGATACTGAACATCTTCCAGTTTTTATTCTATGTTTGTATTTCTAAGACATATATCTGTTCATTTCAGTTGTCTATTCTTTGATTGGGATTTTTATTTTGAAGGGTCTAATATTTTTGAGTTCTTACATAGTCTAGATAGTGCTAAGTTCAAAGAATAGCTGGCCCCAAACTTTTCCTTCTCTACAGTGTTATGGCTTTGTGTCTGGATGAACTCCTAAAGCCTCATGCAGTCATGTGGGGGATGGTTCTAGAGTTTGTGATTGATTCATGGTCCAATGCTGGAATTATGGGTGTGAACACTACACCCACCCTGGGGGAGTAGCCTGTGTACACTATAAAGGAGGGAAAGAGGCTTGCTCTTCCCTCCTTCTTCTTCCTTTTTTGCTCTTGCTGCTTTTTCTGTCTTCCACTGCTTTGAACTATTGCCCCAGTGCAACACCACTCTGCCTTGGAGTCAGCTGAGTATGGCCTGAAACCTGCACAAACTATGAGCTAAATAAGCTTTTCCTTCCTTAATTTTGGGCATTGGGAATTTTGTCTCAGCAGCAAGATAAAAGTAACTAACACATGCAAGTAGTTCTTTACTCTATTGTTTCCTTTGCTCTTTACTCTGTTGTTTCCTTTGACATGATCCTGTTGTTGGTTCCTGATATTTCTTCTGTAACTGGCATTCTTTCTTTGTCTAGAAGGGAAAAGAAAAAACGAGAGAAGAAAAAAATGGAAACAAACCTCTTGTAACTAAGGAGAGCAAGAGGAGTTAAAGGGAGGGTAGGGGAATGGAAAATAAAGATTCAAGGTAAACCAGGTACAGGTACAAATTCCCTATAATAAATGTGATCATTATGTGTGGCTAAACTATACCCATAAACTTATTTTTTTAAAAAATGCTTGTCCTCTGAGCGCTCCAGAGAGTTAGAGAAACATCAGGACCAGAGAAGAGAAAAGTAGTTCTACAAAACAACATAACTGAACATGCTTTCTATTCAGTTCAAAGTATTTTTTACATTATTGAACTTTATACAGCTCTTGTATAAAGTATTGCTTTGTATTTGTAAATTTTGAAAATGTTTTCATTTTAACGTTTTATAATTGATATATTCAGTGGATTCCTTATAAAATTATTG
>NW_004524687.1:8836034-8842195 GCF_000260255.1 Octodon degus
TAGGACTGGTTCTAGGGGTTCCCGGAATTCGGCAGAAATTCCTACTCGGCAGTGCTAATCTGCATTTATTATAAGCAACCTATAGTTACTTTTATAATCCTCTTTAAAAAATTCTCATCAAGTGGAATTTATTTTAGTCCTAGAACTTGCTTACTTTGTAACACATTTATATTGTATTTTATCATCCAGCAGTTTTCAACAATTTTACATTATGATAACCACTTCCCCAATCTACCAGAGTACAAAGTCTTCTGTATTATTATACAAGTGGTATTGTTTATATAAGGCTTTGGAGTTTGGAAAAACAATTCCAATTGAACTTTTTCTTTTTTGTACAATCTTTTCTGATAGTTTTTATCTTTTAATTATATGATTTAATTCATTTATGAATGTGACATGACTACTTTTACATTTTGGTTAAAATCAACCTTTGTTAGTTTTATTTATTCTTCTTGATCATTGTGCCTTACCCTCTCACTTATTTTCTTTGGATCAATGAGATTTTTTTTTATTTTTCTTGCCTTTCCTTCCATTAACGAACAAACTGCTTTTAACTCTGTAGTTTAGTGGTCATTCTAGTGCCTAAACCAGGATAAAATCTCAAGCCAATTCGTACTTCTATCTTTTTCTCAGGCAATGTAATCACTGGATTTAACACTGTTCCACTTAATGTCACTACCTTATATATTTTATTACTCAAATGCATGATATGTAATAAGATTGCATTATTTTATTGCTCTTTTTAAATTTTTAAAAATCACTTATTTGGTACAGGATCTCACTATGCAGCTCAGATTCATAGTGATCCTCCTGTGTCAGCCTCCCAGTACTGGTGTGTGCTGCCACACCTGGTTTTGGTGGCTGGCAAGGCATGCAGTACTGGAGATTGACCTGGGTCCTTGTGCTTGCCAGGCAGGCGCTTAGACCACCAAACTATCTCCCCAGCCCCTTATTGTTCATTATTAACCATGAAAGCCTAGGGATTTTTGGCCTCTCTTTATTTTTCATTTATTTAAAAAAACACTATAAAAGTATAAGACATTAGAAATGATGCACAGGGGCCAGGAAGCTAGCTCAATAGAATAAGCACTTGCCTGGCAAACACAGGGTCCTGAGTTCAATCTCCGCTACTGTAAAAAAAAGAAAAAGACAAAAGAAAAGAAAGAATGCACAATTTAAAAAAAAACAGAAGATGATAGGTGCTCAACAGTGGTTGTTGTGTTACAGATTGTTGTCTTCAGTGCAATTGCTCAGATTACAGATATAAGCATGTAAAATTGGTCAAAGTAAAAATTTTAACATTAACTGCTACTTTCAAGCAACCAATAGATCAGTGGCATAAGTGCTTGCCTGGCAAGCGCAAGGTGCTGAGTTCGATCCCTGGTACCATAAAAAAAAAAAAAAGCCCAAAAATCCAACCAATAAAAATTAGTGGTACAATCATCTTAGCTATCCTGTGTATATATACACATGACTTTTCTTCTTTTTTCCCCTATCTTTTTTGCCTTTCCCTCATCCCAATTATTTATTCCTTATGTTCAGTTTCTTTCCCTTTTATTATATCTATTGTACCTTTCAAATTTTATTTAATCTTGCAGGTTCTTACACTAGGGAAACAATAAAATGTTTGCACATATGGGTCTGATTTATTTCACTTCTGAGTATAGCTTCTAGTTGCATCTATTTACCTATGAAAGCCTTGTTTGTCTTTCTTTATAGCTGAGTGATACTCCATTGTATAAAAATACCACATCTTTTTTATCCGTTCCTCAGCTGATGAGCATTTGGGTTATTTCCAAACTTAGCTATGACAAATTGTGCTGCTATAATCACGTGGGTGCACATGTATCACTGTGGTATGGTGTTTTCAGTTCTTCTGGAAAAATACTCAGGAGGGGAATAGCTGGATCAAATGGGACTTCTGTTCCTAGTTTTGTGCGGAATCTCCCTACCGACTTCCATAGAGGTTGTCAGCCTACACTCCCACCAGTAGTGGAGAAGGGTTCCCTTTTCCCTGTTGCCTCTCTAGAATTTATTATTAGTTGATTTCTTTATGATAGTCATTCTTTCTGGGGTGGATGGAATCTCAGTGTTGTTTTAATATTCATCTCTTGAAGGATTAGAGATGTTGAACATGTTTGCCTGTATTTATTTACCTTTTGCATTTTTTCATCTCAGAAGTGTGTATTCATCTCAAATGCCTATTTTTGCATTGGGTCTTTGAATTTTGGGTTGGCCTCCATTTAATTCTGTAAAGCATGTAAAATATTAAAATGAATGACAAGTTTTGTTTACATAATTTGTGTTTATAAAACAAAGATTGAAGACAGAGCTTTCTGGATTAGATACATTTCAAAACTTTTCTTTTGCTGGTACATGAGAAAGTACAAACACAGATGCACACACACGTATACGCTCATGTGTAATACACAACTTGTTTTGCCTTTTCCCAGCTCTGACCCTTATAGGCCCATCAGCTGGCTGACTTTTGTCTCTGTGCTCCCCGCTTCCTTGCTGGTGTGTAAGGGGTTTCACCTCACCACACCTGTCACCTCTCTACACCATCTTTGCTACAATCTCTGGTGCCTGGCTTCCTCTGCCTTTTACCTTCCTCTGCCTTGTCATACAACAGAAAGTGCATACTGTTATAAAGACAGCTAAATATATTGCTCCAAGCACAGTGGCAAAACACCCAATCACAGTGTCTACCTACTTTTTTTTTTTTTTTTTGCTATTTGTTGCTGCTTGCAGAAAAGGTTTTTCCCTCTCAGAACAGTACTAGTTGCTTGTGAACACTGGAAGGCTAATCATGGGATAAATGACATGGAGAGGATTGTTAAAGTAGTTTTGCTTTAGTCAATGTAAAATTCATTTCTAATCATAATCCTTATAGATATGAAGTTCTCTATTTTTTAAATTCTTATCTCTTCTACAAAGAATGAAAAAATAATAGAACAGCAACTTCTTGTGGATCAACTGAGTGGAGAACTAACGAAACTTAATGTGTCGGTGACTTCTTCAGCTAAGGAATATTGTGGAGATGGGCCTGATGCAAAGGTCCATGAAAAGAGACCACACACTGTACCATGTGATTCTCCTTTGGGGCATTATAGTTATATCTCACCAAGACAAGATTCCAGGAAGGTACAGTACAAATACTAATCTTTTTTCATATTTTGAGATTTAAAAAAATATATAGTGTTATAGGATATTTATATAGTCTCAACATTTGTTTATCTTATTAGTTTCATAGACTTTTGTATGTACCTTTTCTTCAAAGCACTTTTAAATAAAATTAATGAAGGCAGTTCTACTTGGAGGGAATAACTAGATAAAGATGATGTCACATTTCATCAGGGAAGAAGAGCAATTTCTTGCTGTATATTTTTCAGATAAAACTAAGCATGGTAGCTTTTTGAATCTTTTTTCCTTTAATCACATAAAAGCGAGGTGAGGCAGGATGGTATTTATTTTATTTGGTTTGTCTCACTGTTTTCCAAGTGATACTTATGTAGCCTTTACTCTTAGTTGATATAGTCTAGATGGTATCAAGATCAGCATGGAGTTTCGTTTTATTTATAAAAATGTGTACAGGTGGTAAGTACACACAGGTTTATTTTTTATTTTTTAAAAATTTATTTATTTATTTATTTATTTGGTATAGGGCCTCACTGTACAGCTCAGATTCATAGTGACCCTCCTGTCTCAGCCTCTCCAGTGCTGGGATTACAAGCGTGTGGCACCACATCTGGTTTTGGTGGCCGGCGTGGCGCACCTGAGGTTCAGTCTGGTACTGTGTGTGTTGCCGGGGGTCCTTGGGCTTGCCTAAGCAGGAGCTTAGACCACTGAGCTATCTACTTAGCCCACACAGGTTTATTTTGAGTAATTTATCAAGGAGTTGCTACTGTAGAAAGGGTGTAAGTGGAGCGTTCATGCATTTTGGTATGTAATTTTCTGAAAGGGAGTTATTTCAGTAAGATCTGTGTGATAGTCAGTGGAGCCTCTGTAGTGAGAGACTTTGCGTCAGGTGGGCTGGGCATGAGGTGGCTCTGTTCTATAGTCTTGGACAGGAGACACAATCCAGGAGATTCTCCGGTTCGTCCTCTGACTTGTTTTTTCTACCACAAAAGAGCACTTTCAGCCACTGAACGAGGGAAAACAGATACAAAGGTGACATGATTAGCAGTTTGTGGGGTTCTCATTCTGAGGATTCTGTTGTGTGTCCAGTAACCCTGGCCATCTGTCATGCTTGGACTGGTCACTGCAGCGGCCATAAGAAGACAAGCTTTCTGGATGTGCCGGCGCATCCTGTAAACTCAGAACTCAGGAGGCCAAGGCAGGAGGATTGCTACAAAGGAAAGCCCAGAGCTCCATAGTGGGTTCAAGGCCGGCCTGAACTACATAGCAAGACCCTGTCTCAAAAACCAAAAAATAAAAAAGAAGGCAAATTCAATGAGAATACACATGGCCAGCCCTGTACAAATGCTATTTGTTATTTCATTGTCCTAAGAGTGAAAGAAGGTTTCAAAATGAATCCCAGAGCATCTGAATCAAGCCAAAGAGAACATCTAAAACACTGTTTCATTTTTTTACCCCTTGGCAGAAGCCTAGCTAATATTTTCCAGTTCTGATATTTCCCCTCTATAGTCTGTCTCTAATAGGTTCTCAAAGTAAAAATAATCTGGCAAGAGAAATTTTTTCTCAAAATATTTTCAGAAGCAAAGGGGAAAGATGGCTTAAACTTCTAAATCAATTATACAAAAGTTTGATTTGCTTTCTTTTATGCTTTATTATATATATTGGAGAAATAAGTGAAAAGGTCTCATTTTAAGTGTATCTTTATCTGTTTCCATTTTTAGCTTTTCTCACTATGTTAGAATTATTTGATAGTCAGTAAATAATTTTCATGCTAGCATTATTTTTCTAGGACTTTGTACATACTAGACAAGTGCTGGACTGCTGAGTTACGCTGTCAGACCAAAATCAAATCTCGATTAATTTATTTTATTTTTTTAAGACAGAGTCTCACTGTATAGTTCAGGGTGGCCTTGAACTCCTTATGAACCCCAGGCTGGGCTCAAACTCACATGGATCCTCCTGCCTCAGCCTCCTGAATGCTGGGATTGTAGTGTATGCCACCAGGCCCCATTCAAATCTTTTTTTTTTTTTTTTAATGTATTTGGTACAGGGTCACACTACACAACCCGGACTTGTAGTGATCCTCCTAGTTTCACCCTCTCCAGTGCTGGGATTACAGGTGTGCACCACTATGCCAGGGCTTGGTTGCCAGCTCAGTGCGCCCCAGAGATGGGGCCAGTGTAGCACATGGGACCTGGGATTGAACCTTCAACCCTGTGCTTGCCAAAGCAGATGCTTAGTCTGCTGAGTTATCTCACTGGCCCTCCTACTCAAATCTTGATTTAAATAAAAAAAAATCTTTAAATTTCTACTTTCTTCACATGGTAAATATGATATAATTTGAGCTAAAATATGCAGTTTGGAAGAAAGTAAATTGCACAGTTGTCCCAGTTATTGCTTGTGTGTAATATAACTCCAAAATGCTGATCAAAATCTGTCACAGCTATTCATTTCCTTGATTGTAAAATTCACATTTATCATCTTTAATGGTAGGGCACATTTACAATTAATGATAGGTCATAGTTTGATAACCTTTTTTTCTTGATGGTACAAAAATAATAGTATGTCCTATAGTTTGATAGCATTTTAGATTTCGTAAAAGTACTGTGAAAAGAAAATAAAGAGATACTTAAAATCACTTTCTGTACTTGAGACAATTATATACTAAGAGAAACAAAGTACTCTTCTTTCTTTCTTTCTTTTTTTAAAGACAAGGTTTCATTATGTAGTTCAGGCTGTCCTGGCCTCACTGTGTAGCCCAGGATGGCTCCAAACTCATGGTGATCCTCCTGCCTCAGCCTCTTGAGTGTTGGGATTACAGGGGTGCACCACCATGCCTGGCCAAAGTATTCTTAAGGGATATTTATTATTGTTAAACTTAATTTTTTATTAGTTCATATTTTTTGTACGTATTGATCACTGTCATCATATGGGATTTGTACCTGTACAGAATAAATCTTATGGCTGGTCTGAAGGTAGTGAGTTATCTCAATTGTTCACACAATGCATCTTAACTTTTCCTT
>NW_004524687.1:8849430-8867329 GCF_000260255.1 Octodon degus
AAAAAAAAATAAAAAATGCTTGTCTATACCTACCTAGATCTTCAAGACTTTTACCCATTTTATCTTCCAATGGAACAAGTGTTTATGTTTTAACATTATATATCTTTTGTACATTTTGATCTTTATTTAGTACGTGGTAAAATATGTGGACAGACATATTTTCTTCTTTCCCAGCACCATTCGCTAAAGAGGCAATATTTCTTCCAATGTATGTTTTTGGTCCCTTAAAGTTCAGATGGCTGAATGTGAGGGGTTGTTTCTGTATCTTCTAGTCTGTTCCGTTGTTCCACAAGTTGTTTTTGGGCCAGTACCACGCCCAGGATTGCCTTTGCTGTTTGACATCTCTTCGGGTTCCATGTGACTTTTAGGATCATTTTCTGTAGCTCTATGAGGCATAGTGTTGATATTTTGACTGGGATTTCATTAATTCTGTATATCAGTTTTGCAAGGATGGCCATTTTGAAAATATTGGTTCTGCTTATCCAGGAAAAAGGGTACCTTTCCATTTTCTGATGTACTCTCTGATCTCCTTTTCCAGAGTAGTGTAGTTTTCATTGTAGAGGTTTTTTTCTTCCCTGACTGGGTAAATTCCTCATTTTTTAATTTTTCTATTTATTTATTTTTAATGTATTTGGTTATTACAGGATCTCACTATGCAGCTTGAACTTGTGGTGTGATTCTCTTATTTTCAGCCTCCCCAGCACTGGGATTATAGGCGTGTGCCACCACATCCGGTTTCAGTGGGCTCAATGTGCCTGGGCAGCTCACTGTGGCATGTGGTTCTGGGGATTGAACCTGGTCCCTGTGCTTGCCTAAGAAGGTGCTTAGTCCACTGAGCTATGTCACCTGACCTGGCAAGGGATTTTTTTTTGTTCTATTTGTATAATATATTTATTGATTTGCATATGTTGAACCATCCTTGCATCCTGGGGATAAAGCCAACTTGGCCTAATGTATGATCTTTTTTATGATTTGTTGCATTCTGTTTGTCAGTATCTTTTGAGTATTTTTGCATCTATATCTACTAACTGGATTCCTCTGCAGTTACCTATTTTGGTTGGATCATTGATTATTTTGAAATCAGAATAATGATGGTTTCCAGGGATGACCTTGGGAGTACTCCTTCCCTTTCAATAACATTATAAAGTCTGAAGAGTGTTAGAACCTTACTTAAGTTCTTACAGAATTCAATGGTGAATTTATTGGGTCCTGGGCTTTTCTTTTTGGTATTTTTGAGACAGGGTCTCACTGTACATTTCAGCCTGGCCTGGAGCTTACATGGTAGCCCAGTTTGGGCCATCAGCTGGTTCCATGTTTTGGTTATTGTGAATTGTGCCACAGTAAACACAGGCAAAAAGGTATTCCTAAAGTATAGTGACTTTAATTCCTTCTGGTATAGTGGAATAGTTGGGCCATATGCTAGTTCTGTGTTCATTTTTTTGAGATCCTTTGTACCGATTCCACAGTGACTGTTCTAATTTAGATTCCTGCCAGCAGGGTAGAAGGGCTCCTTTTTTCCCCTTGCATCCTTGCCAGCATTTATTGTTTTTGTTTTTGTGTGTGTGTGTGTGTGTGTGTGTGTGTGTGTGTGTTCTTGATGACAGCCATTCTGACTGGCATGAAATGGAATTGCAATGTAGTTTTGATTTGCATTTCCCTAATGGCTGAACATGTTAAATATTTTGGCATATACTCATTTACCACTTTTCCTTTTCTGTTTTTATTTTTAATTTTTATTGAGTGTTATAAAAATGCATCAAAATTTTCAACATCAACTGGTTTTGGTGTACAACATCTAAAAAGAACAACAGAAATAAACTTCTATATGTACTATAATGAAAACACTAGTAACACTCTAAAAAAATCTTTATTTCAATTAACATACCTAAGACAGTCTTCACGCATGACAACAGCACATTTCATATGCACGCATTACTACACACACATTGCTTACACTGACAGCACATGTATTTGCTTTCCTGGCCTTTTTGTAGAACATACTTGACATCTTACTCTGCTTGCTGTTTTGTCACATTCAGAGTGACAAAATTATTATATTTTGAAGTGTGTAATTAACTGGAGCATAAAATATCAATAAAATAAATATTAAGTTTGTAATGTATATTGTACATTTAGAATAAACAACATTTTCACATCAGCTGTGTACTTAGTTACAACACCTAAGAAATAACATTGGAAATAAAACCTATGTGAGCTATAATATAAACACAAGCAAAATTATCACAGAGCTAATTTGCTTTAATTGTCACACCCAAGACAATCTGACAAGTGCGTGTTCCATGCACATGTCTCACGTTCATTGGCAGCACATGTGCTTAGCTTTCCTTTCCTATGTGGCAGGCCTTTCCTGTCACCTCACTTCTCTTTCTGCTTTGTCAGGAGCTTTCTACTATGTTGTACAGTGTGCACTTAGCAGGGAAGTAAGATATCAGTAAAATAAAATATCCAGTGTGTAATGAGTGCTTAGAGTTAGACATCAACATTTTTGCATCAGCTGTTTACTTGTTTACAAAATCTGAGAATGTCAGAAAGAAAAACTCTACATTAACTACCATGAAAATACCAATAGAACTCTAGAAATGGAATAATATTTGCTTCAATGATCATAATCAGGGCAGTCTTCACATGTGAAAATTGCAGGTTCCATGCATAAGTTTTGCTTACACTAATAGCACAGAGGTTTTGTTCTGTCCTTTCTTATAGGGCACAGATGACATCTTTTTTTTTGTTTTCCTGTTGTGGTTTTTTCCTTTTTTCTTGAGAAGTATCTTTTTAGTTCATTTGCCCTTTCTTCAATTAGACTACTGGTTAAGTTTTTAAAGTTCTGTATATTCTAGGTATCAATCTTCTTTTGCAAGTGTAGCTGGAAAAAATGTTCTTCCATTCTGTAAGTTATCTCTTCATTCTGTTAGTTATTTCTCTGCTGTGCAAAAACCTTTTAATGTAGTGTCACTTGTTGATTCCTGCTCTTATTTCCTGTGCTGTTAGGGTGCTATTTAGGAAGTCTTTGCCTGTGGCGCCGTGCCAGCGTTTCCTGTAAGTTTCTTAGAGAACTTGCAGAGTTTCAGGTTGTCTTGATTTTTTTTTACAGGGTAAGAAATAAGGATCGGACTTTCACTTTCCACATATAAATTCCTAGTTTTCCCTGCATCATTTGTTAGGAATGTTGTCTTTTCTCCAGTATTTTTAAGTTCTTTGTTAAGAATCAGATGACTGCCCTATCCCCAGTGCGCCCTGAGATGGCTAATGAGACTGGGCGTGGTGGCGCTCACCTGTAATGCTCACGCTTGGGAGGCTGAAAACAGGAGGACTGTTATGAGTCAGATCTATGTAGTAAAACCCTGTAGACCCTGTACTAAATTAAAAAAAAATCTGATGACTGTAATTGCATGAGTTTGTTTCTGTATCTTCTATTCTGTTGTGTTGGTCTGTAGGTCTATTATTTGTGCCATGCAATTTTTGTTACTGTGGCTTTATGCTATAATTTGAAATTGGATATTATGATACCACTAGTCTTGCTCTTATTGCTTAGGATTGCTGTGGCTGTTCTTGGACTTTCCTGTTTCCATATGAATTTTAGGATTGTGTTGTCTAGTTCTGTGAAGAATGTCGTTGGAATTTTGATAAGAATGGCATTAGATCTGTAGACTGCTTCTAATAATATGGCCCATTTTAACAATATTTGGCTGCTGCATGAACATAGGATGTCTTACATCTTCTAGTCTCCAGTTGCTTTCTTCAGTTTCTGCACTCTTTATTGTAAAGATCTTTTACCTCTTTGGTTAGATTGATCTCTAGGTATTTTTTTGAAGCTATTTTGAATGGAATTGGTTTCCTGATTTCTTTCTTAGCTAGTTCATTATTGGTATATAGAAAAACCACTGATATAAAATTTTTTTTAAATCTTTATTTATCTGATACAAGGTCTTGCTA
Organism: Octodon degus; assembly: GCF_000260255.1. Taxonomy (NCBI): domain Eukaryota; kingdom Metazoa; phylum Chordata; class Mammalia; order Rodentia; family Octodontidae; genus Octodon; species Octodon degus. The sequence goes on from NW_004524687.1 coordinate 8,853,385, forward strand.
CTCAGCTCAGACTCATAGTAATCTTCCTGTTTCAGCTTCCCCAGAGCTGGGATTACAGGCGTGTGCCACAGTAGCTGGCATTGTATGCTCAGGACTGGCATGGTATATGGTACTGGGGATTGAACTGGGGTCCTTGTGCTTGCCAGGCAGGCCCTTATGCCGCTGAGTTATCTCTCCAGCCCAGCTACTGATTTTTTTTCAAAGTTTTATTGATAAACAGATAGCAGTGAGACAGTTTCAAATCAAATTGAAAGTACAATTTCAACAAATAATACACTGCATATATTCTTCTTAGTGGTTAATTGCTGTACAAGATGCAGACTTGTGATCCTACTTACAAACACCATTAGAACAAATCATTCTATTCATTAAGAGAATGCAACTATATATCTATCCCAACCACTTTGAATACACAGATACAAAATGGACATTCATAGTATACCTCATTTTTTTTAAGTTCCGTTATTGAATGTCGGGCGCTCGTTGAAATCACACGCGAGTCAGATGGTGCTTAAGCTTCTCTTTATTCTTCTCTCTCCCGAACTTCTCCCCGGAACTACTACTCAACCGAACTACTTCTCCGAACTACTTCCCGAACTCCTCCGCCGAACTACCCCGGACCTTCCGTAACATCCTCTTTTATACTCCCCAGGACCAATCAAATAAGGCTGCGTGTCTTAACCGGCCAATGGGCAAGTGCCTGGTTGTAACAGCTCTTAGCCAAATAGAATGCACCAGCAGAGGTTAAGCGTAGCTCTGGAAATCCCCCGTGGGGGAGGGCAAGCATGTAGGGCGCCGGCGCCCAACAATTGAATATTATAGGTGTGTAAACTCAGCAAAATATTCTAAAATAGTCCAGTAGCCCATAATAGCATTGGGTCTTCTGTTTAACTGGCAATGTCAGAAATTATTGACCTGAGTCCCCCACAGCTCAACTTAACAGCATGGCTTTATTTCTTATATTTCGTCTTCATACTTTTCTACTGGATGGTTAAGACCAAGGTAAAGCAGGACCTATGCAACAAGAGTTGCCAGCTACTGATTTTTTAATGTTGATTTTGTATCCTATGGTTTTCAAATACTATTTTCTATCAAGCTATCATTGAAGATAGAAAAATTGTGTAATTTCTGAAAGAAATGTGTGTCCGTGGAGCACAATAGTATGGTGAAATTAATTTTGACTTTTTAATGAGAGGCATATTTTCAGTGATTGGATATACTAATAGTACCTAATAACCCCTTTAAAACATTTTGAGTAATAGGAAAAACAGAGATTTTAAAAATCACTGATTACTGGGTATAGTGGTGCATGCCTATAATGCCTGCACTCTGGAGGCTGAGGAGGAGGATCACCACAATTTCAAGGCCATACTCTGGTTTCTCTTCAGATCATATAAATATTTCACCTTTTACAATTTCAAGGCCAGCCTGAGCTACACAGTGAATTCAAGGTCAGCCTAAACTACATAGTGAGATCCTGTCTCATAAGAACAAAAAATGAAAAAAGAAAAAAAAAGAACTTAAAAATAAAATAAAAATCATTTATCTTGTTGGGTGGGGGAATCACTTGCAAGGTCTACTCAAGTCCTCCTGTGTACTCTCTGGACCAAGTATTTGCTGGATTTCGAACACGAAGTCAGATGCTGTTGGGTCACATAGAAGAACAGGATGAAGTTCTCCACCACCAATTTTCTGATAAAAGTGATGATGAAGAATCAAATCAAGAGAAACCTAGAATTAGGTATGTTAAATACAGTGTTATTTAATAAACATTATTATAATTAAATGATGCAATCAGTACAGAAGATACAGTTTTTTCATTGAAGTATATATTTTTTAGTTAAAAATGTGAGTAGTTCTTCCTAAATGAACTGTCAGTTAATGTATTATGAAAGTAGTGTTTGAACATGTCATCAGTCTTACAAATGAAAAGCAATTTTGCTTTCAGATATTTTATAGTTAATTGATTCTAATTTCTCAAGGGAATTTTTTGGATTTCCTGATTCTGCTGCCTCAGTAGTAGCAAAAATGATCAATTTTCACTGAAGCCAACATTGGGAGGAGGCTCCTTTTATTTTGAAGAATACTAATGAAAATCCTATTAATGTTTTAACATTATAGTTTTTATTATTAACTTTTTTGAGAAATAAATTTGAGGGTAGATTTAGAAATGTAAACAAACAAGTGACTTTGATCCCAACTTTTTTTTAAATGTAGAAGTCAGTCATGGAACAAAAAACCAGATTCTGTTTGTTCTCTTGTTGAGTTGAATAATACTCAGGATGAAACACAAAAGTCAAATTTGGAGAATGCAGGTATGTAGACTCCCAAGTAATTTTAATTTAATGGTTATAAGCCACTTTAATGTTTTATTTCAGTAGATAATTTAAGAAGCATTTAGGAATTCTTAAAATGTGAACTTGGGGGGCTGGGGAGGTGGCTCAGTGGAATAATTGCTTTCCTGGCAAGTGCAAGGCCTGAGTTCAATACCCAGTTCTGCAAAAAAAAAAAAAAAAAAAAAAAAAAAAGTAAACTTGGTGGGAATGCTGTCTTGTGTGGTATAACTTCTTGTGTATTTTCTTTTCTACTTCTAGTTTTTCACTCTTATTCCTTAACTTAAAAAAAAAGCTTTTCTACAAATCCATTCTGACTAGAATAAGTATTTTTAGATTTTTACCTGATTTGATATGGCTTGTATCCTTGATTACCTTGCAGTCCATTGTCTGTAAATTGCTGGGAGATTGCTCACCTCTGTGCTGGTGTGCATCCCTACCATTAGTTGTATGTTTTACTTTATAGCCTAATTTTCCTGCTATGTGCTTGTCATGTTTTAGAATGAAATTGATGAGAATTTTTATGCATCAAATGATAGCATTAAAAGTATTTATGTTACTGAAAATGTGATGCAATAGTATATGTTAGCTTATCTCTCTTGGTTTATGAGTGGTCAATACATGAAAAGTGAGGATAAGGGGAATATAAAGATGCAAAAGCATCCTTTAAAAAGCTATTCATGGGCCAGCAAGATAGCTCAGTGGACTGAGTGCCTGCTTAGGCAAGTGCAAGGGCTGTGATTTGATCTCTGGCACCACATGCTGCACTGGCCCCACCCCTGGGCACACTGAGCTGGCCATCAGACCAAACATGGTGGCTCATGCCTGTAATCCCAGCACTGGGGAGGCTGAAAACAGGAGGATCACTACAAGTCCGAGCTGAATAGGGAGACCCTGAATCAAATACATTAAAAATAAATAAATAGCTACTCATATAATACTTACCAAAACTTGACTATAATTGTTGTGTGGTGGGGGAGTGCTGGGGACTGAACCCATGATCTCATGCATGCTAAGCATGCACTGTACCATTGAACTATGCATGAACTAACAGTAAAAGTGAAGTAATTTTAATAGCATAGAAAGAATACCTCTAAGTGCTATTTGAGTACCCATTGTTGGGCCCTTTGTAAGTGGTCTGCAACCAGGAAGGAAACCTGTGCCCCAATATAAATGTTGCACCCATTCCTTCATTGAAAATGTCTTGCAATAAAAAAAATTAGCCTAGGAGAAAGTATTCTCAGTGACACAGCTGATTTATAGTCAAGTAACTATAAATAGTTACTGCAGGATGTAACTAACAATGCTGGGACATGGATTAGCAAGATATAGATGGCATGCTCTGATCATAATAAAGTAGAAGTTAATAGGAAGAAATTCACACTTCTACCCACTAAGAGATTTCATGCATATCTCAAATAATGCCAGTTAAATTATGAACCTGTGTGATGTGACAGAACGTACACACGTGTGTGTGTGTGTGTGTGTGTGTGTGTGCATTTTTTTCACTACTGGGATTGAATCCATGGCCTTCACACTGAGCTACCTCCCTCATACATTTTAGTTTTTTCAATTTGAGGTAGATTCTTACTATATCACTACATTGCCCAGACTGGGCTCAAGATTGTGATCCTCTTGCCTCAGTCTCCTAGTGTTTGGATTATAGAATGTGTCACTAGCTCTATCTCTTTTTTTAATCTGAAACAATTTTAAGAAAATGAAAACTTAGTGTGAGAACCTCATAATCCTAAATACTATATAGTTTTCCCTCTTTCCTGCCTGTTTGTACCTTCCTCTATCTCTAAATTCCTCTATCTCTTTTGCTTTTGTTTTTAAACTGTTGAATACTTAATAGACAGATATTTTTGCTTCTCAGCTTTCTTTCTTTTCTTTTAAAGATTTAAAGATTGAATGTCTCCAGGAGAGTCAAGAGTCGAATATGCAAAAGTTAAAGAATTCAGAACTCATACTTAATAAAGTTAAACAAAAAATGAATGAACTTACAATTAACATCAGGATGAAAGAAGATCTGATTAAAGAACTGATAAAAACCGGTAATGGTATCCTGTGAATGGGCTTATGTGAGGAAGAAAAACTTCTAAAATTGTTTCTGATGTGATACTTACTTTAGGTTTTGAATCTCAGCACGATTACTATAGCTTGGATTAGCTATAAAAAGTTGTGCTTTATAGCAAATACAGAGAGATTAAAAGAACTCTGTTATGCAGGGATTTAACCTATGAATTTTTCTAAGCTCTATGTCCTAAAACTCTATGGCACTTAATTCCCCTTTCCATTAAAAAAAATTCTACTAGGCCACCAGGAATATATCCAACATACTTTCTAACATATTTTTTCTGTATTTTTTTAAAATTTTACTTTATTGAGAAACAAATATCAATGAGACAGTTTCAAAACTGATTAATAGGACAGTTTCAATAGTTAATACATTGTACATTGTTATCTTCTTAGTGGTTATCTGTAGTACAAGATGCAGATAGAATATCCTGTCCGAACACTATTAGTACAAATCTTTCTTCTCATTGAATTAAGAGAAAGTAGCTGTATATCTATCCTAACTATTCTGCGTATATAGATACAAAATAGTCCTTCCTTTGTATCCCCTTTTTTTGTTTAGTCCTGTCAGAAATGGGTATTCCACTGGCACCTAAATACTATAGGTGTGTGAATTCAGCAAAACAATCCAACACAGTCCAGCAGTCCATAATAGTAGTGGGTTATCCACAGAAGTTGTTGACTTGAGCCTTTCACAGCTCAACATATTAATATGGCTTTACTTTATATACCTCATTTTTATACTTTCCTGCTGGATGGTTGAGACCAAGGTAAAGCAAGACCTGTGTAACAAGAAATGTAACTCTTGTATATGATAAGGTCAGTCAAGTAACCTCAGGATTTATCCTATAACCCTGTACTGCAATTTTCAGAAAATACCTGTTCCATATTATGCCTAAGATGTTTGATATTGAGACAGATAGTGAAGTTAAACCCAACTACATAAGTCGTAGGGTAATAATAAGCTTCTCTTCTGGAGGGTTAACAACCTCAGTTTGCAGACCAAAAATTAGAGAAATAGAAGGACTGCAAGGACAGCCAACATTTGACCACAGCCTTTCAAGGTCAGTGAAAACTCAGGACATAGGAGAACCTATATTGGAACATCAGGTAATTCAGTTGTGTCCCAGATTTTCTGATCAAGGAGATCATGAGTTCACAGAGCAATGTGATCGATGACGTAGAGTGTGCCTAAGGAGAGTCACCTGGAGAGAAAACATTCTCTCAGGCTTTCACAGAGAGCAAATTAGTCAAACAATGACCATGACTCATCCACATGGCTGACACTAACAAAGGATTTTTTCTGTATTTTTTAGGGCCTACAGGGTGTTTGGGGGCCTTACTACTAGATTAAACTCCTAGTGATTCTCTTGTTTACAGCCTTCCAAGTGCTGGGATTACAGGCACGAGCCACCATGCCCAGTCTCAATTGCCTTCTCAGTGTGCCCCGGGGCTGGGGCCGGCACAGCAGGCTCAGGATTGAGCCCCTCTCCCCAAACATGCCTACTTGTAGGCACTTTAATCTGCTGAGCTGTTTGGCTGGCCCTTATCTTAAATATTTTAAGTTACTATTTTTATTGACTTAGTTTATCTTTTTTTATTTAGTTCACTTTAATGTTCATTTTAAACCTTTTATTTTGATTTTTTGAGGCAGTCTCAGTATAAATCTAAATTGATCTTCTGCCTCAGTTTACCATGTGCCACCACATCTAGCTAAAATTCATATTTCAGATGTGGGTAGCATTTTTCTGTAAAGATATAAGTCTTCTTCTCCTAGATGAACCAGGATTTTAGCTTTTCTTCTTCATCTAACATCCTCCCAAATTGGGATATTCTCTCCCTGTAGTTAGTTAGATCAGTTTGCCTTATGCAGCCAGCTCAGGATTTTGGGGGTGTCTCCCAGTATACAGTAAAGGATCAAACTTTACAACATCAAAATTCAGTGAAGAACTGAAGGAGTAAGAGACACCAGCATTTCTTTTCTCCAACTCCAGTGTAAAGTAACTCTCTGATCTCGCGGGGGACCTGAAGAAAATACGGTTTTTCCTCTCTTCCAGCCCAAGGCTGTAATCCCACTCAAATGCCTCAGTTATGGTGACAAAGCTGCCTTCCCGCTATTTCTTCTTTCCACAGATTTGGTTTCTAGCCAGTGGTCGGCCTCCCCAAAGCTCTTCCTCCTCCTTTCCTAGTGATGAGTGTGCTGCACATCACCTTGACTCTAGTTGTCCCAGACGTGGGAGTCTGACCATTCTCCTTCCCATGGGCAGGATCAGAGGCCACCTGACCCCACTTTAGGAGCATTTAGCTCTGTCCCACAGCTGTAGGACAGTGCTGAACGACTGGAGAGTATTTGTCCATGGATCTCACTGAACAAGGAGGCATTTGTAACCTGGAGTACCCTTCCTGGTTGCTTTAAAATAGAGGTTACCTGAACTTACACAAGGCTGATTTTCTTTCTCCTTAGAACCAAGGTTGGTTTGGAGCTTTGCTGGAGCTCCTCAGAGAGGGTTGCTAGCAAGAGAGCCTTACATGCTGCTTAAAGTCTTCTTACTGAAGATTTCTCCCAAATTGCAACCAATTCCTTTAGCAATAAGAGAGCATGTATACTGTGCTGAATCAATTCTAATACTTCCAAAATCAGGGTGTGTCTCACAATCAGTGGCAGCTTAGTGTTTTATCTAAGTAGTTGGCACTGAAACTCATAAACTATTGACCTGCTGAACAATTGAACAATTCAAAATTTGTTAGAACATGAAGTATTCATATACGTTTTTAGCTGAACCCAGGAGTTCACATGTGTACTCTTTACCGCTGAGCTATACCTCCAGTCCCAGTTATGTGTATTTTATAGCTAATAGTTTTAGATAGAGATAGTTCACTGTGCATTTAGTTCAGTAACTTCTTATTAAAAAGCACAGGATTTTCATACAGCAGTATGCTGTTCCTGGTGATATGCATCCACTAAGCTAGACTCCCATTTCATACCACCATGAGTTTTCCAGTCTAGTTCTTAGTTCTTAGAAGTTTCCTGCTCAGAATCAATCAAAACCAAACCTTTAGTCCGTAATGTAGATTAGACTGAAAAGAAACTAATTTGTATGTTCCATTTTTTGTGTGTTCTATGTATTCCTCTAAAAGAATTTTAGAACAGTTCATCTTTAGCAAGTCCAGTGTGATGAAAAAGAGAGCCATCTCCATAGCAAAGGATTAAGGACATAATGGCCAGCTGAGATTGTTTAGATCTTGTTTAGATCCCAATTAAAATAAAGCAGTTATGAAAGACACATTGAGACAGTTGGGCTGAATACAGACTATGGGCATTAATATTGTTGGATGTGATCATGACTTTTTGGTTAAGTCCATGTTTTGATTGGATGCTTATATGAAGTTTGCAAAAGTGAGGTGATAAAACATCTGGGATTATTTTTTAACATTTAAGTAAACAAAAATAGGCTTGTTGAAACAACTGATAAAATGTTCATAATGTTTTAATCTGCACAGCATCGGGAGTTCTTTATTATTTACTTTTGGTATGTTTAAAACTTTTCATAATAAATTTTTAAAATTTTTAATTCAAGAAGGTAGATTATGGGTAGCAGGATGCTAACCAAGAGGATAAAGTCACTCGCAGTATCCTGCTTAACTGGAGTTTGATGCCAGGAAAATGCAAATGTCAATTCAGGGGATAAAGAGTGTCATAGGAAAACATGAAAAGGTGAGCTGGGTGAGAGGATGGAGCAGCGCCAGATGGGAATGGCCACTGAGGGGCCTGGTGGCAACACTGCTTGGGAGTGAACGGGCTCTGCTGGCTTTAGTGCCGTACCTTAAATAGCAACTCTGTGCAGCTGGACTTTGTAAAGCAGAGGATTATGCATGTTTTTACGTAGCTTATAATTGTTATTACTGTCATTATGGTAAAGGTAATGATGCCAAGTCTGTAAGCAAGCAGTATTCTCTGAAAGTAACAAGACTGGAGCATGAAGCAGCACAGGCGAAAGTCGAGCTGACTGAGACAGAGAAGAAGCTGGAGGAGCTGGAGAGCAAGGACCCTTCTGATGTTGCTCTGAAGATAAAACTACAGAAGGAATTCCGGAAAAAGATGGATGCTGCAAAACTGAAAGTCCAGGTAGCTTAAGATGTACTTGAGAAAACTATTTAGGTCTTCCTTTCTTAAGTGAGAAATTCTTATTTGGAATCCTTGAGGATTTTTGTACAAAATCTGGACAGGAGTAGGATTCAGTTTTTATTGCATGACAAATTATCTTTCCAGTGAGTGTAATGGTTGGCTTATATATGTTACAATCTAGATAGTATATTTCTTACTCAAGAAGTATATTATTTTGAATTGGTGGGTAGCTCACTGGTATAGTGCTTGCCTAGTCTATATAACACCACATGCATACACAGAGTATATTGTTATAATTTTGACATCAAAAACTACATGGAGAGCTGGAGAAATAGCTCAGCAGACTAAAGGCCTACTTACGCAAGTACAGGGACTAGGGTTCAATCCCTGGCACCACATGCCATGTCAGCCCTGCCCCCAGGTGTGCTAGCCACCCACTGAGACAAAACCTGTAATCTCAGCTCTGGGGAGGCTGACAGCAGGAAGATCACTAGGAGTGTGACCTACATAGTGAGACCCTGTACCAAATACATTAAAAAAAGAAAGATAGACAGATAGACAGACAGACAGACAGACTACCTGGAGGGGAATAGGAAGATAGCTCAATGTCATAAGCCCCTGCCTTGCAAGCCCCGGGTCCTGAGTTTGATCCCTGGTACCAAGACAAACAAACAAACAGAAAAACTACACGGAGGGAAATAAGGGTAATGATAACCACAAAAATAGTACCCTTTTCTAAGGAACAGAAGATTAAATGAAGATTAAACAATACTTGTAAAACACCAGTTATATATGTGGTACTTTGTTGACAATAAAGCAATGCAAACTAGTTTGGACATGTTCAGAAACCATACTGATTGGTTTAAGAAAAGTTAATAACTGAACACTTAGTTCTTTCATTTTGTATTTCTTGGGACAGCATCTCACTATGTAGTTTAAGCTGGCTTTGAACTCACTACATAGAGTACTTCCTAATGCCTGAATTTAGTTATAATTTCAGAAGTCACTGTAGTTAAAAATTCTACTCTAGAGCTGGCTTGGAGTGGTAGAGTACTTGTCTAGCATATATGAGGTCCTGGGTTTAATCCCTACCACTGGAAAAAACAACTATTCTGTGAGAAATATTCCATTTCAGAGAGATTTTTGTGTAAGGAAGCCACTTCTAGATATATATGTTAACTTGAATTCAGTCATAATAAATTTTATAGAATGGCTCCTCTGGTTCTTTTTCTGTCTTAGTCTACTGCTTTTCTATTGTAGAAACAATATTCCCTTGTGGGCCTGTCAAAAATAAATGAAATAGAGGAAATGGCTGTCCTGCTCATTGACTGAAATGATTAAGTTTAGTTGGGGAATGTAAGAGCTATACATTTTCATGTTAAAATATTTTGTATGATCTCAGGTCTTACAGAAGAAGCAACAGGATAGTAAGAAATTGGCATCATTGTCGATCCAAAAGGAGAAACGTGCTAATGAACTAGAGCAAAATGTAGACCACTTAAAGTATCAGAAGGTACAGCTGCAAAAGAGATTTCGAGAAGAAAATGACAAAAGGAAACAACTGGATGCAGAAATTAAGCGGGATCAGCAAAAAATCAAAGTAATATTGTCATACATTCCTGCTAAATATAATGTGAGATGTCAGATGGCTCAGAAATAACAGAGCTGAGGTGCTAATTCCATTGTGAAGTATCTGTCCTTGACCTGCCCTTCACTTCTGTTCTTATTCATTTTAAAGCTTTGTTCATCTGCCTAGTACAGTAAAACCTATTTATTGAATTTTGAGTACTGTCTTGAAGCTTTGACTTCACAAAAGAAGGTAAAGTGATCATATTTCTCTTAGTAGACTATTAATTTTAGCAGAAACTGTCCACAACATCATTTTATAAGGCTGACTTCTGAATAACGTTGAATAGGAGTTCCAGTTCTCAGAGTGCTGTGACCTGAACTGTCCAATGGCCCAGGAAGCAAGTCCTGAGTGAAGTGGTACCACTTCCTTCCGAGTGAGCGAAAGAGTGGTGAGACTGTCTGCCAGCAGTTCCTAGCATAAGTCACTCTGGGGGCAGGAGGTAATGCCAGCCTGGGCTCCAGAGGTGGGCAGCTCGAGTTCAGATCCCAGCAGTGTAGACGATGGCTGAACTGTGTGGAGAAAGTCATTCGCGCTGTCTGCTCTGTGACTCTGCCTTCTTCTCTGCATGGCCTCACACGACCTCTGCAGTACATGCTGATGATCATAACAAACACTAAGCCCTGTGTGCCAAGCTCTGTTCTCTGCAAACAATGAAAAGGACCCAGGGCCCAGAACACAATTGGAGGCTTACTAATTTTTTTCTAAAGTAAGACTTTATCTTTTCTTTTTTTAGAGCAGTTTTAGGTTCACAGAAAAATTGAGAAGAATATAACTACTATCTCCACACATCATAGCTTCCATGACTAGAACCCCCATCCAGATTTGCTAGATTTTAAACATTGAATGTAACCCAAATTTAGACTGGAGGATCACTATAAGTCCAAGATGCATAATAAGAGGTCCTGTACCAAATAAACAGACAAACAGACAAACAAATTTTTTTAGATCACATAATTTAGTTGTGAGGGGGATTTTTTTTTTTTTTTTTGTACCAGGAATTGAATTCTAACCTCAGGCTTGCCAGGTAGGAGCTAAATCCCCTGCCCCATGGGAGGGATCTTAAAGACCATTTACAATATTTTGAAAAAACAACTTTATTAACATACAGTTTACATATATACAATTCACCCCTTTATTTGTCTTTTTGAGACAGGGTATTTCTATGCAGTTCAGGCTGCCTTAAGCTCATTTTGAGCTAGTCTGAAAACCACAATAATACTCCTGCCTCAGCTTCCCAGGTACTGGGATTACAGGTATATACCACTATGCCCCGCAACAATTCACCCATTCAAAATGAATAATTTAGGGTTGGCCAGATATCTCAGTGGATTAAAGTGTCTGCTTAGGCAGATGCAGGGACCAGGGTTCGATCCCCAGCATGCAGTGCCAGCCCCGTTCCCAGGAGTGTTGAGACGGCGATTGAGATTGGGCATGGTGGCATGCCTATAATCCCAGGCCTTGGGAGGCTGAAAAATAGGATCACTACCAGTCCAATCTGTGTAGTGAGACCCTGTAGATCCTGCACTAAAATAGACCCTGTAGATCCTGCACATAGAAATAAAGTGAATAATTTAGTGGGTTTTGATATATCACATTACTAAATTTTGTAAACAGTGTATAATTTAGTGGCATTAATTGCATTCATAATGTTATACAACTGTCACCTCTGTTGCCAGAACTTTTTCATTACCCCAAAGAGAATCTCTATTCAAAAGCAGTAACTTCCTATTCTTCCTGTTCTCCATTCTCTGATAACCTCTAATTATTTTTTCTTTTTCTTTTTCTCTTTCTCTCTCTGTCTCTCTCTGTCTCTGTCTCTGTCTCTCTGTCTCTCTGTCTCTGTCTCTCTCTCTCTGTCTCTCTCTGTCTCTCTCTCTGTCTCTCTCTCTTTTCACCAGCTCAGACCACCCTGGGGGCGGTGCAGGGCTGGTGTGGCATATGGTGCTGGGGATCAAACTGCACTCTCTATACTTTCTCTCAGCTTGCCTAAGCAGGCACTTTAGACTTGGTAAACTATCTTGCCAGCCTGGCTCTAATTATTTTCTGTGCCTATGAATTTGCTTTTTCTGGATAAGTCACGTAAGTGGAACTGTATTTGTCCTTCTGTGTCTAACATTTCATTTTCCATTTTGTGTGCAAATTTTATCTATGTTGTACAAAGTATCAAAACTTCATTGACCTTCACAGCTAATGATATTCCATTATAAAACTGGGAATAGTAGTGCTCAGGAGGCTGAGGCAGGAGTATCTCTTAAGCCTGGCAATTCAAGACCAGCATGGAAAATATATGAGTCAGAACTCATTAAAAGAAAGAAAAAAAAACCTATCGTGTGACTATAGTACTTTTGTTTATCCATTTATTTAAAGTGCTCAAAAAGCAACGTAGCAGTATGTAAGGATGTAGATGTTGATTAGCTTGACTGTAGTAATCATTTCACTAAATATATGTATATTAAAACATCATCTTGTATACTTTATATATGTTTGTCTATTGTTGTGGTACCAGGGATCAAAACCAGTGGTATGCTAAACCTGAAATAAGTTCCCAACCCCTTTTATTTTTTATTGTGAGGTAAAGTCTCACTAAATTGCCTTACTGGCCTGAAACTTGCTATCCTACTTGCCTCTGCCTCCCAGCTTGCTGGGATTAGACTCATATGTGTAATCTTTAATCTTTAAAATTCAATTGGGTATAGATACATAATTTCTGACCTTTCATTTCTGTTCCATTGGCTTATCTCTATCCTCATGGGAGTACAACAATATTTTGGTTACTGCAGTTTTAGAGTATAGTTTTAAAATCAGGAAGTAAGCCTTCTAGTTTGCTCTTTTTTGTTATAGTTTTACTTATTTATTTATTTAAATTTAAAATTAAATGAGATAGGGTGTCTCTATGTAGTTCAGGCTGGTCTCGAACTCATTATGGAGCCTAGGCTGGCCTTGAACTTGGGACAATCCTCAGCTACTGCTGGGATTACAGACATGCACCACCCTGCCTGGATTGTCATTTTAAGTAGGTGGTATGTTTCCAATTCACAGATCTGCCTCAGCCTCCTGAGTGCTGGGGTTATAGGTGTGTGCCACCTTGCTTGGAAATGTTGCTGTACTTTTCCAAGATTGTTTTCATTGTTCAAGGACCTTGACATTACATATGAATTTAAGGATCAACTTTTCAACTTCTGAAAAAGAGGCTATTGAAAGAAAAAAATTTTAACAGATTAAAAAATTTATTTATTTGGTACAGGATCTCACTATGCAGCTTGGACTCACAGTGATTCTCCTGTCTCAGTCTCCCCAGTACTGGGATACAGGCATGTGCCACCATGCCTGACTGGCACGGCATTCGATACCAGGGATCAAACCCAGGTCCCTGTGCTTGCCAGGCAGGCACTTAGACTGCTGAGCTATCTCCTCAGTCCCTGAAATTTTGATAGGCTTTGCATCCAATCCAGATTTCTGAGTCTGTTGATGTCTTGACTCTACAGTCTTCCTATCTATGACCATGGGCTGGCTATCTTTCCACTTACTTTGATATTCTTTAATTTTTTTCTTCAGTTCTTTCAAATTTTCAGTGTACTATTTTTTACTTGCTTACATTTATTATATTTATTCCCAGATTATTCTTTTAAATTATTACTGTAAATGGAATTGCTTTCTTAAATTCTGTGAGCTACTTATTCTTTTTTTTTCTTTTCAAAGTTTTATTGATAAACATATAGCAATGAGACAGTTTCAAATCAAATCAAAAGTACAGTTTCAACAAATAATACACTGCATATA
>NW_004524687.1:8868054-8877039 GCF_000260255.1 Octodon degus
TCACCTTATTTTTTCCTACAACTAGTCACTGTCCTATCTTCCAAAGGAGATAGCCAAAGTTCTTGGCATAGCTGACGACATTTGTTTCTGTTTCTTCTGCTGTGTTTCATTCTCTTATATTATTTAGTCTGACTTCTGGTCTACTTCAAAGCTCTTAAGTAGTTCCCTCGAAGCTACCCAAATCCTTATTAAAAAATTTAATAGATGCATAACTGTACATCTTAGTGGGACACCTGTGATACTGATTTTTCAGTATAGCCTTTCTCTAGCCACTGTGTTGCAGCCAGCCCAAATCACTCGGAAATATTTTATTTCCTCTTTGTTTTTGTGCCATTTTTTCCCTCCTCTGCCTACCTTCTTCTCACTGCTCTTATCTGTCTTTGCTGGCTCATCTTTTCTGTCCTTCAAGTGTGGCCTCTGCCCTCTTTTAGGTGACCTCATCTTTTTCTTACATTCCCAAATTGAATCCTTAATCCCAAATCTGTCTTTTGAGCTGTAGATTCATATATTAGCCAGCTATCTACAACTTCACTAAGCTGTCTTTAGATAAATTGAGAATCTTCCAAATTCCCCACTGTTCCCCCTCCCTGCTGTCTTCATGAGGGAGAAAGTGTGGTTCTCCAGCATGCCTGATGTGACATAGTGATCCACTCGGTTGGGTGGATTAGAAATGTAGGAGACACCATTGATTCTGTCCCCTTCCATATTATGATGCCAAATGAACCACTAAGTTCTATAGGATATATCTACCAAGTATTTTAAATTTGTTCAACTTCCATTTCTACTCCTTTTAAAGTCCTCCATCCTATGTGAGAAGAAGCTCTGCCTGTTAGTCTTTGGGATTTGGGACTTCATCTCTTGTGAGATAACCTAAACAAGTAAGACATAGCACTCTCTTTATACTCAGGGAAAAGAAGAACTCTTGTTCAGGGTGCGTAGATACTGAAATATAACTCGGCCAATAATGTAAGCCTTTTACATTCTTACCTAGGGCAATTTTGTTCCTTCTAGCCACATCTCTAATTCTAGAGAAATAACCCAGATTACAGGGCATAGCAGGTATTCCACAAACAAAGAGCAGAGTTCTCAAAGAGATAATAGGTATTTTTACTTCTTTATGCAAAGATGGAAAACCTGCTTATAGACCTAAAGGATATCTTGATGTTTGGAACTAATTCTGATACTCCAAGTTGTCTATTTTCTATTTGGCTAAACAATTTCCAGGGAATACTATGACTTCTACTGAAAGCAGCAGTTCTTAACAAAGGTCCACAGATAAATTTAAAGAACTATGGGTTTCTGAGCATGGTGGCACATGCCTGTAATCCCAGCACTCAGGAGGCTGAGGCAGGAATATCACTGTGAATTTGAGGCCAAGGGTAG
Source organism: Octodon degus (assembly GCF_000260255.1). Classification (NCBI taxonomy): domain Eukaryota; kingdom Metazoa; phylum Chordata; class Mammalia; order Rodentia; family Octodontidae; genus Octodon; species Octodon degus. The sequence continues at coordinate 8,869,438 of NW_004524687.1, forward strand.
CCAGCCCAGGCTCTGAAGTGAGTTCAAGGCCAGCCTGAAGTACATAGTGAGACCTTGTTTCAAAAAACAAAACAATCAGGGCTGGGGAGATGGCTCAGTAGAATAAGCGCTTGCCTGCAAGCCCAAGTGTCTGAGATCAATCCCCGGTTCTACAAACAAACAAACAAACAAACAAACCAATCAAAAAAGAACCGTGGGCAGTGGTTTGATCTTGGGTTTTTAGCGTCTCTAAGCACCCATTCCCTGAGGGCTGGGACGGTAACTCAGTGTAGAGGTTCACCAAGCATACACGTGGCCCTGGGTTGGTCACCAGGAAAACACATGCACGTACATATGCATGCACCAACTCTCCAAAGTGGAGTTTGTAATAGTCCCTGTCTTGTAGCATATTGTAAAGGATAGATAAGATCATTAAATAGAGGTAAGTCTAACACAGTGCTTGGTACACAATTATTTTGATAATTTAAAAGGAATATAAGAAAATGGCAGTAATAGAGCAACATGTAGAAAAAAGAATTAGGTGAGTGCAGCATGTGTCCAAAGTGTGTGTGGCTGAACAAGAACAGTAGGAATTCAGCCTCAAGTATAAGTTCCCTCCACTTAAGAACTTCTCTTTTGGGTTAGGGATATAGCTCAGCGGCACAGCACTTGCCTGGCAAGCACAAGATCCTGAGTTCTATTTCTGGTACCAAAAAAGAATCTTGCTTTCAGCTTTATGACATTTCTAGAACTATAGCAGAAATACACACAGAGGAACTCAGATAAGCATGGGAAGTTTATTTAGTCTAAAACAAACCTGCCTTCTTTGTTAGCAACCCCACCTGCTCCACGTCAAGGAGGAAATACAGAGGGAACCAACCAGAAGTTCTGTCTTATTCTTACCTTATTCTTAAAATGTGAACATTACCTTTTAATAATTCTTAGGTCTCTTATATAACAGAGCTCAGCCTCAGCCTCTCTCTTCCTGAGCTTCTCTCTTCTTAGGATGGCGTCAGGGGTCCAGGTGGCCAGGCTCAGGCTTCCTTTCCTTGCATCCCATGGAGGGTGTGACTGGCTGGAATCTGCCCTCCCTGGGCCCTGGCCAGGGCTCTTGATTGCTGAAGCCCAAGCTTGAATAACTTGGGCTGGTCTGTCTTCCTATTTAGTGTGTGAGACTGCTCTTCCCCCTCTGGCCTTGTAAGCCCACATTGAGACTACTGAATCTTCCGTCTAGCTTGTTAGCCCAGTGGCTTGCCCTTACCTCAAGTTTTGTGGCCTATTCCCACAACGACAGGCTTGTATTGGCCTCAGATCCATGGCACATGTGACTAAGGGGTCTAATTCTCTTGCCTAAGGAGCTTCTCCTGTCTTCCAGTGTGACTGGGAGTCCCATGTGGTGGGAGTCTCTGCATTGTAGTGTGTGTTCGGTCTCCCAGGCCAGTGAGGGCCCCTTCTTCCCTCACTGATAACCTTTGCTATCTTTCTGGGCCAAAACACAGAGAAAGGACAACTGGGACAGAGACTTTTGTTATCTCTTCTCTTTCTGCCATTCCCAAGGCTGGAAAGTGTTAGTCCTTCCTTTTCCTTTCTATCAGTACTCCTGCAGTTTCCTATTGGAGAAAGTGTTGCTTTCATTTTGTTACAAATTTGTTACAGCCCAATAGTCTCACAAAACATAATTTAGTGGAAAAATAAAATTAAAATATACAAATAAAAGTCCATGTTAAAAAAATAAAAGTCCATGTTTTAAATTATTGCAGTCAGTAGAAACAAAATTATCCTGTTAAATTGCTATGAAAGCATCTGAACTTTCAGTTCTGCCATCGTGGACCAGTAACAGATGTGGATGGAGCCACTTCAATCCAGGGCCTCCTTCCTGACTCCTGCCAGTCTTTGGTGGTGAGAGCAGCATCTTCTCTAACCCCAAGAGAGCACCGTGAGCACTGGGCCTCCTGAGCTGATGAAAAAAAGGGATTTGGAAAACACTCTTCACAGCACCATGACGCCTCACCGTGCTGATCTTATGCCACAGATTCTATTTTTAATGTCAGAAACATACATATTAGCCCTGTTTTGCATTTTTACTGAAATTCTAATATGTACCCATGGCAGACGAAGGTCATGAGCTCAAGAAAAAGAGAAAATCATCTGTAAGTTTTAGGCTCTTATCCCTGTTATTCTAATTTATAACACAAAGAATGAAAAAAAAAAACTGTTGAGTTAGAAAATCCTGATTCTTGCAGTTAGATGATTTTTTTTTTTTTGCCTTGGGAACAGGTAAAATTATTTTTTTATTTAGTAGCCCCAACCTTACCCTACTCATTTTTCTTTGTTTTTGCAAAGAGCAACATAAATATTGCAGGATATGGCTCTGTGACAGAATGTACATTTAACAAGTGCAAAGCCCCAGAGTCAAGCCCCACCACTGAAAAAGAAAAGAATAAGAGAAGGAGAGACAGACAGACAGACAAAGAAAAAGTAGTTATCATCTGCATATATAATGATATCCAGGTAGTAATGGATAAAGAATTCTAATTTTTTTCTATAGGAGCTACAGTTAAAAACAGGACAGGAAGAAGGTCTGAAACTGAAGGCTGACGATCTTGATACATGTAATGTGGAAACAAAGAAAGGACCTTTTGGAAGTAAAAACCAACTCCAGGTTTGTCGATTCTGTGTAGTATTTTTGGTTTCTTTTTACTTTTGAGGACTGTCTTAAGTAAAAAGTGGTAGACTCTGAATAAAATCTTTGAACACTAGACTTTTGCTACTTTTGCACTAAATTTCTAATAGTTCTTCTGAAATATCTGCTATTAAAATATTTATTTTCTTACCCAGAAATGTGCTGTATTTTTATTTCAGTGGAAATGAGCTTCCTTGAATATTGTAGAATGTAAATATGAAATCTCTGTTCCCATTTGAATATGGTTTATTCCTATGGAAACAAGTATATTTCTGAAAGTCAGGAGTTTACATTCAAACAAAATCAAATTGAATACAAATATAAATGTACACATAAGGCTGAGGCAGGAGGATCATTGAGAGTTCAAGACCAGCCTGTGGGTACAAAGTGAGCTCAAGTCCAGCCTGAACTTCATAGTGAGATTTTGTTTCAAAAAGAGAAAAAAAATTTATGCATAATGCAGTAATGGCAAACCCTTTAGAATGCCAAACTGAGTCCTAAATCCACTTATTTATCACAAAGTGCCAACCTTGCAATTAAACCTACATATGAAGGTTTTAGTTTAGAAAAAAATAACTTTTAACATACTTTGTTTTAAAGGAAAAACACAGTACCACCCGTGCCGTAGGCTTGCCAGCACTGATACGATGTACAGTGATACTTCGGTTCACGAACTCGGTTTGTTCTGCAAAAGCTGGCCTTGATTGCATTCATCACCCAGTGTGGACTTTGTGAATGGAAGAAACAATTCGCTGAACACTTCTGTTTGCAGGCAAAATTGTTTGTGAGCCAAAGTATCAATTACTGTATTAAAGAGCTATTATTTCAGCACATTTAAAAATATGTCACAACTCATGAACTAATTTCAAGATTTAAAGAAATTGCAATTGTTATTTTATAAAAACAGAATACTAGTCCGGGCATGGTGGCATGTGCCTGTAATCCCAGCGCTGGGGAGGCTGAAAATGGTAGGATCACTATGAGTCTGAGCTGCATAGTGAGACCCTGCACACACACAAAAAAAGCAGTATACTTAGAATTGTCATTACACGCTAAATTTGTTCATCTTAAGTTTGAAATATGTATTCTCTCTTATTTTAATTTAGCCTAATTTATTCTGCAGTACTGGGGACTGAACTCAGGGCCTTTACATTGAGGTACATACTCAGTCCTTTCTCATTTATTGAGGCAAGGTCTCACTAAATCACTGAGTTGCTCAGAGTAAGCTAGAACTTTGATTTTCTTGCCTCAGCTTCCCAGAGTGTTGCGATTACAAGCAAGCACCATCACACCCCGTTTGGGTATCCTTGGTGAGAATACTAAGATATTTGTGTGGAGTATCTTTCTAGTTCTTTTACTTATCAATATTTCAAGTTGACAAGGTCTAGTGTAGATTGAGCTTCTTCCTATCCACTATTATCTGTATGTTTTCCTGTGTGTATTAATTTTTTCATTCCATTTACTTATTGATTGAATAAGGTATTTACTTACATATTCCTTTGATATTTTATTTGGTGCTTCTGTGGGTGAGGTAACACACCAAGTGCAACGGAGAGAAGGGTGAGGACAGTCAATCAAGCAGCTCAGGGCGGGGAGCCAGGATGGGTCACCGTGTCCAGTGTTGTGGTGCAGGCGCACACCTCAGTGCAGCGTGCATAAAGAAGATCGCCCGCCTTCTCTTTGCCAGGCCCCATTTCTCCAGACTCTTTAATGTATCTAGGGAATAATTTTCAATTTCCTCTAAAACAGTAGCAATGTATTCACCTCCTTAGGGTTCCAAACAGGAACATGGATCACTCTCACTATTTAAGTGTTCATTTTAGTTTTTAGTCTGGCTGAAATTATATTGCTACCATCTATTTTTTATGGCAGAAAGAAAAACAAATGATAACATTTCTCTGGAATTTTAATGTAGAAAATGGATGAGCAAAAGAAATGGCTGGATGAAGAAGTAGAGAAAGTCCTGAACCAACGCCAGGAATTAGAGGAGCTAGAGGAAGACCTGAAGAAGCGGGAGGCTATCCTTTCTAAGCAGGAGAGCCTGCTCCGAGAAAAGAGCTGGCTGGAAAGGAAGAAGCTGCGATCTAGTCAGGTATTCTTTCTTAACTGCTATTTGGTTCTGGTTCTGGGATTTTTTTCTTTCAAGAGGCAGATCATGTCATTGCGAAGTTGGAAACCAAAGGAGAACTGTTCTTGTTTTCCATGTACTTGGCTTAATTTTACTTGACTGATCACCACCACCAACATCTGTTGGAATTTTGAAATGGAATGTTAAATGTTTGCCCAATTATGATTTACTATCAACTTTTTATTTTGCCAAAATATACAGAATATTAAACCTGTTTTCTGTCATTTTACATTGTACTACAGATTGAAGCCAGGGCTTTACACATGCTGGAAAAGAACACAACCACAGAGCAAAACCCTGAACCCCATTTTAGCTATTTTTAGCAGTACGATTCAGTAGCCTTGATTACATTCATGGTTGTGGAACAGCCGTCACCATTATCTATTTGCACACCCTCTCTTCTCTCCCAAATTCTAACCAATAAGCAGTAACTTCCTATCTGCCTCCTCCCCTCTCCTGGAAGTGTCTTTTAGTAACTTAAGTTAGGTGGGTGCCCTAAATTAGCCGTGCCACTTGATGCTTCCTAGTGAACACTCATAATCTGAAAAAGTAGACTTGGATTCTGTCTGGTTGAAACCACTTCCCTAAGTTAGGAGTTTGCAAAGAAAAAAGATTTTGAATAATGAAAACTTTTTTTATTATAAAGACTTGAAACCTTTACAAAAGTTATTCCAGGAGGATTTGAATTTTATTGAGTGAGCTAAAGAAGTAGTTTTATGGTTGAGTTTACCTAATTCAACTTTCAAGGAAGGAAGGATTTGGAAGAAGTAGAAGGACCACAAACAGCAGCATCTAAAAATGAGGCTGGCCTAAAGCACCTGCTCAGGCAGAGTGCAGTGGCTGGGGTTTGATCCTTGGCATGTGGTGCCAGTCCCACCCCTGGGGTTCGCTGAGATGGGGATTGAGACTGGGCGTGGCAGCACACGCCTGTAATCCCAGCTTTTGGGAGGCTGAAAACAGGAGAATCACTATGAGTCTGATCTGCGTAGTGAGACCCTGTAGACCCTGCAGATCCTGTACCAAATACATTAAAATAAATAAAAATGAGGCTCTCTTGACCAGATTGAAGGTTCTGTTACCTCAATCTTTGATAGCCCTTGGCCCAGAGGTCAGTCTATACAGTGAACCATAGAGGAGGGGACTGTGAGCTGCCTGATCTATTAGACGTGGCTTTCAGTTAGTATCCAGGCCAGTAGGATTGGAGTTGATGGTGGTGTGTTCTCAGACTCTGCACACTGACACAGCAGGTACCCAGTGATGGCGAGGTGCACGTGCCTCTGCTCCTGTGTGTTTACACTGAAATAGCTCTTCATGGTCAGCCACTGTACTTAGGGTTTGAGAGTGGCCCCTCAACCAGCCTTGCTGCTGGTGTTACATCCGGGTATGTAACTTGCTAAAACTTACTGTCAAGGCAAAGTTGTAAAATATATTCCTTAGAACATGTAATAGCCAGAAATTAACAAATTAAATATTAAGTGAGGAAAAATAATGTTAACAACATGTTATATGTTTTGTGTAAGAAAAGAAGAGAAAAATAAAAAGGTTAGGAAAAATATTTTCCCTGAAATAAGTTAACATTATGGTATGGAAAAAGAAACAAAAATGAAAACAAAAATAAATTAAAAAAACAAACAAAAACAGCCATTTCTGTTTTGGCAGCAAGAACACACTGAGGTAACTAGGGAGTGCAAATAAAAGAAAACCACAATAAAGCAATGCAAAGCTGATTTTTTGACAGTTGTTTAAACATATTCCCAATGGGACCATAAGGGACAGCTTGAACCACTAACGGTACATGCATAATGACTGTCTCATTTATGATCACGGTATCTCCCCTGCCAGGTAATATGACTATCCCATTTAAAGACCAACAGTAGTGATTAGGCCTGTTTGTACCATTAGCGGTGCAAGCCACCAGTGAGACAATCACACAGGTACCAGTGATGGTTCAAGCTAGAGGGAGCATGTTAAAAAAACATAAGAGAAATTTAAGTCTATTACCCTGCTGGTTCTTTCCTGAACAAAAGGTATAAAATGATTCTATCTTTGACAGTATTTGAGAAATATTTATAAGATTTGATTACATGCATTTCAGAAAAGGAACATGATAGACTGGACATAGGCATATTATCCCAGTAAAATGACAGGAAAAAGGAATATATTTCCATTGTACAGAAATTTAGCAACATCAAAGCTGGCTAAATAGCTAAGCAGTGTTGTAAAATTTCTCTTCAGTTTCCTAGGCAGAGTGGCACATGGCAGAGGCTGGTAGCCATTCAGAGCATTTCGTGGTGGCCCAAAGCAGCAAAGAGCAGAGGCAAAAGGGAGGAGTGGTGACAGCAGTGGCAGAGGCAAGCCTCTCTCCTTTCCTTATATTGCTTTCTGTGTGCCCCACCCATGGGTGTAACACTCACACTCATAATCCCAGCAGTACTCAGACCCATAAGCTCAATCTTGGATCATGCATTAATCACAAACTCTAAAATGGCACCCCAAGGAGTACATGAGGCTTTGGGGGGACAAATACACACAAACCATAACAGGGGATGTCTATATATAAAACATAACACATATGAAAAGACCAATTTCTGCAAAGACCAGTAACTACACAAAAAAATGCACAATATCATTAGCCATGATGGGGCCGGGGAGATAGCTCAGTGGAATAAATGCTTCCCTGGCAAGTGCAAGGGCCTGACTTCAATCCCCGGTTCTGGAAAAAAAAAAAAAGAAAAAAACATTAGCCATGATGATAATACAATCAAAAGTTACATGAGGTACAAATTCACACCCATGAGGATATTTGTAATCA
>NW_004524687.1:8895576-8903947 GCF_000260255.1 Octodon degus
CTTATTCCACATTAGAAAGAAAAAAAAGGACCAAGGGTATAAGAAACTAGATTAGTTACAGGACTGAAAGAAAAGATGTTCTCTTTGAATTTTATACTTAGCAAACATACCTTTGAATTAGCTCAGTTCTTTAAGTGGCCGCTTCAACAAAGCAGTCAGGCTCAGGTTGCTCTGGTTCGATCCCCACAACTCAAGCCAGCCAAACCTGCCCTGAAGGCGTTCGGAGCCCTGCCCCCCAAAGAAAAGATTCTTATTTCCAAGAAGCTGATTTTAAATCGACCCTGGGAAAAAAAACAACAACTTAAAAACACCTTTGGGATCGTTCATGTATCTTGCTTGTTTGTTTGAAACAGGGTCTCTCCGTGCTGTTCAAGCTGGCCTTGAACTCACTTTTGCATAGCCCAGGCTGGCCTCAAAGTCACCGTGATCCTCCTGCCTTAGTCTCCCCTTTCCCTCAGTGTTGGGATTACAGCCGTGTACCACGACACCCCGGCTCCTGCATATATCTTATCATCACATCTTCTCAGCTTTCTAATACTTGATTCTTAAATGCCACCAGCTGGAAAGAAATGCCACCAAGACAGACGGAACAAAGGAACTCAGAAAAATTAAGGACAGATGAGGAAGCTAAAAAAATCTTCAAAAAATACCTTAATATTGTCAGTCTGTCAAAAGATACCACCTTCTCCATAAGACAGGTGTGAAGTAACCACAGGAATTATACGAGGTACAGATAGCATTGAGGAACTGTGCCAGAAAGCAATAAGATAGATCACCAGAAAATAGGGAAAGTTTTTATTTATTTATTTATTTATTTATTTATTTTGCGGAACCGGGGATTGAACTCAGGCCTTTGCACTTGCCAGGGAAGCACTTATTCCACTGAGCCATCTCCCCGGCCCCTTATTTTATTTTTTTAGGCATGCAAAGCTTTATTTTGTTTGTCTTTGAACTTTTCCCCCCATAATTTTATTGAGAAACAAATAGCAATGAGACAGTTTCAAATCAAATTAGTAGGACAGTTTCAATAGTTAATTGCATATTGTTTTCTTAGTGGTTATTTGTTGCACAAGATGTAGACATGATATCCTATTTACAAACACTATTAGAACAAATCCCTGTATTCGTTGAATTAAGAGAATGTAGTTGTATATCTATCTTAACTATTTTGGATATACAGCCACAAAATGGTCATTCATTTGTATCCTTTTTTTTTTTTTTGTTCAGTTTTGTCATTTAAATATTATAGGTGTGTGAATTCAGCAAAATATTCCAAAATAGTCCAGTAGTCCATAGTAGTATTGGGTTTTCTGTATGACTGGCAATGTCAGAAGTTGTTGACTTGAGTGGGAAAGTTTTTAAATGGCAGGAATCCATTCAATCTAGGAATTCAATCTAGGAATTCAATCTAGGAATTCCAACACTCAAATAACAGGAATTCCAAAAAGATACCATGGAAAAAAGCAGAGAAGAGGTGATTAAAAGACATAATATAAAAAATGATCCCAACACTGAGGATGTGTGGCTCAGGACTGAAGTAGCCCAGCAGGAGGCTCCTAAATGAGTGCCCAAGCATGTGGCACAGGTTCTGGTGTACTGGGGAAAGGAGGGTCACTTAGCATGCTCAAGAATCAAGGACAATGAGTTTCTCAATGAGTTTCTTTGGAGTTGCAAGAACCAAAGCGGTCTTTAAATTCAGAAAAAAGTTACTTGGCTCTCTTATTACCTAATCTCTTCATTAATGTACTACCACTAAAAAAGAAATCTCCCATATCAAACCATCTCAGGGAATTTACAGAGGATGTGCATCACAAGACAGGCACATACACCTTGTAATCTCAGCATTCTGGGAGGCTGAGGCAGGCAGAATGTAAGTTGAAGCTTCGTGTAGGCATTTTTTTAAAAAATGTATTTGGTACAGGTTTTTATTATGCAGCTCAGACACATAGTGATCTTCCTGTTTTCAGCCTCCCCAGTGCTGGGATTACAGGCATGCACTAGCACACTTTGACTTTGTCGCTGGCTCAGTGTTCCTGGGGTGGGACCAGCATGGCAATCAGGACCCAGGATTGAATCCCAGTCCCTGTGCTTGCCTAAGCAGGTGCTTATTCTGCTGAGCTATCTCACCAGCCCTATTGTAGGCAATTTAATGAGACACTGTCTTAAAATAAAAAAAAAAAATAAGGCTGAAAATGTAGTTCAGTGCATAGACCTTAGGTTCATTCCCAGTACCAGAGAGAGAGAGAGAGAGAGACCCATAAACTGTGGAAGCAGAAGAGTCAGGATTTTGAAAGGTGTGATCCACACAGAAATTCCTAGAAAGTTCCCAAGGAAAGTCTCAGGACAACCATTCCTGTTCAGAGCAGAAGGATACTCTTGGCTAGAATGTTTCCAGAGAGGAACAGATTGAAAAGATTTCCTAATGAGTTTGATTAAGAAAGTACAGGAGGAATTTTATCTTGTTATTGAAGGAGAGTTAGCTATAAGGTGCAAATATCAATTGGAAGTACGCTAGTTCAGCTCTGAATGAATAATAGTCACAAAGTCATAATTAGATAAATACATTTTCAACTAAAAGTAATACAACATTGGCAGAGAGAGGAAGGAGAGTGGGTCTGAGTGCTAAGCCATTTCTGCTGTTACATGCAAGTAACAGACAACACCTAAAATTGGCAATAGTATTTAGAAACATGGACATAAACCCCAGAAGAAACAGATAAAAATGTTGCAGGTGGCAATTTCTGGAGGAAGTATTCCAGTAAAAGTTAGTGGGAGAGAATTAATTTTTTAAAATTACACACTTCATGATAATAAACATGTATATTATAAATCACATGTATGATTATATATGAGTACATATTTTATGTTATGATTTGTGTCTAGATGTTCCCCCAAAGCCTCACTCATTTGGGCTCCTGGAGTTTGTGATGGATTCATGGTCCCATCTGGGGCTGTGGGTGTGAGTGCTGCCCCTGCCCTGGGGAAGGCAGCCTGTGTACAGTAGAAGGCAGGGAAAGCTTGCTCTTGCTTTTTTTTTTTTCCAGAACAGGGGATTGAACTCAGGCCCTTGCGCTTGTCGGGATAATGCTTATTCTACTTAGCCATCTCCCCGGCAAGGCTTGCTCTTTCTGCTCCTCCCTTTTTGCTCTTGTTGCTTTTGCTGTCTTCCACTTCCATGAACTGTCGCCCTCTGCCATGTGCCCCCCTGCCTTGGAGCCAGCTGATTATGAACTGAAACCTCCACAAACTGTGAGCTAAATAAACCTCTCCTTCCTTAATTTTTCACATTACATATTTTATACCAGTAGCAGGAAAAAAAAAAGTAACCAAATACATTTTACAAGCCAGGTGTGCTGGTGTATGCCTGTGATCCCAGCTACACTGGAGGCTAAGGCGGGAAGATTACAAGTCTTAGACTAACCTGGTCAACTTAGTGGAATGGCTCAAAGTGAAATTCTAAAAGGACATAGGATGTATCTCAATGTGAGAGTGCTTCTCTGGCATGTTCAAGGCCCTGGTTCAATCTCTAGTAACATAGTTTTTTATAAATTATCTTAAACTATAATAAGCATGTCCATAAACCTGACCAGATTTATCCACATTTTCTTAATAGAGTGAACTAAAAATAGAAACAAAATATGTTTAAACTCACCAAATCTCAGCCTCTAGAAAACTAACTTTATATCAAGCCAAAGAAGAAAGGTTCAATTTAGAAATTAAAAGAAAAAAAAATTACCTTTCAAACCTAGTCAGGATATTCTTGGTAATAAACTCATAGCATGAATTGGTACTTTTAAAAAAATTGAACAATTTAAGATTATATATATTGACCTCCCAAAAGTCCATTAGAGAATAATTATGTAGAAGTAAAAATCTGTTCCATTGTTCTGGGGAGATAGCTCAGTGGCATAAACACTCGCCTGGCAAGTGTAAGGTCCTAAGTTCTATCCCTGGTACCAAAAAAACAAACAAAAAAAAATCACCTATTCCTCTTAGTAATTTTCTGTGTCTTCCTAACTTGTAAGCAGTTGGATTTTTACTTGGGGGGTGTCTGATTGCTTGTGTATTTTCAGGCCTTAAACACAGATAGTCTTAGAATATCAGCTCGCCTGAATGTACTGGACCAAGAGTTGTCTGAAAAGAGCGTGCAGCTCCAGAGCAGCACAGCTGAGGAGAAGATGAGGATCTCCGAGCAAGTCCACGCCCTTCAGAAGGAAAAGGACCAACTCCAGAGACGAAGAGACAGTGTGGATGAGAAACTTAAACGTGGCAGCGTGCTGTCCCCTGAAGTAAGTCCCTATTCTGTGGAACTGGAGGTGCTCTGTGGTAATGGGTGACGGCTCATTTCCATGGTCTCTGTTACACAGTCATAAACATGATGATGTAAACTTTGTTTCCTTGAGACTTTGTAGCTGTAATGAGTTCACCTGGCATCTATTTGGCACAGAAGTCATGCTTCTCATGATGACCACAGACAGATGAGGTCATGTACTAGCCCACAGATGTGGCCGCTTCAAGGCACTGCTGGACACTCAGAAATGAATACTTGCCCTCAGTATATCCTTTTCGGCTGGGGCTTCCCATCTGAGATCACAGAGCACAGCAGATAATGTGGGGGATCCTCCTCGGTTCTCCAAAGTACCTAGCGTCTCTGTGGGTCTTAGGACACTGGTAGTTCATGGTAGTTCACACCGCACTAGACGCCTATGCACAAAGCACACTGCTTTCCACAGAATGGGACTGAGCAGGGGCCAGCTGTTCCACAGGATGTCTAGACACACAAATGCACAAAATTCAAATTTCCTGACATATTTTTAGTTACAGCTTTCATTTCGGACAGCATATGCTCTTATTATTATTATTATTATTATTATTATTATTATTATGTAAAAAGATGATTCATTTATTGGCTATCAAATTGCCCTATACTTTGTCTTTTTAAAACTTATTTCAGTTGGTGATGGTCACAGTACTGAACTTTAACAGAGAAAGATAAATTTTGGAGGGGTGAGGTTGGGGGTGATGTTGAGACAGGATCTTACCATATACGCCAGGCTGGCCTTAAATCCACTATGTAGTCCATAGTGAATTTGGGCTTGTGGCAATCCTTCTGCCTTAGCCTCTCAAGTGCTGGGACCACTGGAGTGTGCCACTACACCTGGCCAAGGATAAATGTTTGAGCCTGAATTTTCTCTGCAAATTCTTATTGTTGATGTCCAAAGAAAGGATAAATTGCTAAGAAATGGCAAGTGACTGAATCTTGGAGTGTTTTAGATTGGGCAAGAAGAAAGCTGGGGGATGGTGAATAAGAAGACGAGAAGGGGTAGCATGGAGTTAATTATTTCTCACTGAACTGAGGAAGAAAACAGAAGACTGACTTCCTGGGGGCTGAGCAGCTGCTGAGGGAGTACTACACACGCAGCCTCTGCATGTGACCTGCCGGCCACAAGAGCCATTAGCACCCGCTGCCCTCCTGGGACTCGGGAGGCAGGGAGCCACAGGCTTTGTAGACTCACAGAAGAACGAGCCTTAGGTAGAGCAAGCCTGAGCCTTCAAAGATCTGTGCCTGCCCAGGACCATACTAGGCCTTAGGGAAGAAACAGTAAGACTACAGTATTATGTTTTCCTTGACAAATTCATACTTTCTCTGGGAAAAGCAGTGTACATAAGAGATGTAAGAAAATTCTAAATCACAAAAGACATAAAAACGCAAGTTGTTGTGATTACTACATGTGTGCAAACATGTAAACAGAACAGTGATCATTTGGGGAAAATAATTAAGGCAGGCTTGGGATTACAAGGCTAAGCTAAATGATAAAAAACACAGAACATACTGGCAGCTAGAAGCCCATTCCAGAGAAAGAAGGCATAGAGACAGGAAGGAGCAAATTATTACCGAAGGGTGAGGTCTGCTAATTATAAAGCAACATCAAGGCTTCTATTCTGTGTGGCGTTATTTCTGTACCTAACACAGTGTTACAGCACTGTGCACGATACTGCCTAGCAGCCACGCTCAGTCACTCTGAGGAGTGTGAGCCCCCCACACTTGTTGAGGCTCCTTTTAGTATTAAGAGTTTCCCTGTGTTCTTTTTTTATCTATGCATTCTATGGTGGGCTCTCTGTGTGTAGCCTCTTTTCTCATTACTGTTTTAAAGTCAAGATCAATATTTCCAGTTAGATCTGCCACTAGCAGATAATTGGAAACATGAGATTCTGAAGAGACACAAGACATCAATAAAATCTAGGTAGAATGGTCTGCTATTTTGATGTTAAGATTGCTTAAAATTATAGTATTTTTTCTTTCTACACTAATCATTTTTCCCTAATTGTATTACTTTTTAGGAAGTGATAGGCTTTTTTCTTTTTCTAGAGAGGATCTTGCTACATAGTTCAGGGTGGTCTTGAACTCACTATGTAGCCCAGGCTGGCCTCAGACTCGCATCCATCTTCCTGCCTCAGCCTCCTGAGTGCTGGGATTATAGGTTTGTGCCATCACACCCAGCTGGGAAGTGAGAGGCTTTAGACCACTATCCTAATAGAGGAGTACCTACAAATTTACTTTATATACATCATTTTTAAAAATGAACTTTAGTCTCACTCTTCTCCTCTTCCTTTTAAAATTTTTTCTCCCATTTTTCTTTCAGTACTGAGGACTGAACCCAAAGCCCTCACCTGAGCTAAATCTCAAGCTTTTTTTTTTTGAGATGGAGCTTAAGGCACTAAACTTACTCAGGCAGTCCTCCTTTCTCAGTCTTCCGCAGTTCTGGGATGACAGGTGTGTGCCACCAGCTTAGTTTTCTTTTTTAAATTATCATATATCTATGTGTGTGTCTATGTCTATATAGCTATACACCTACACACGGGGAACAGTATTGTAATTAATACATGTACACAAAGTGTAATGATCAGAGTAATCAACATTTTAATCTAATATTTTATGCTTTAAAAACCTCTGGGCTTTTCTAGTTATTTTGAAATGTAAAATAAATTGTTGTAGCTATAGTTCCCTATTATACAGTACACATTAGAACAAATCCCCCAGCTGTACTGTGGTACCTGTAAGCCAGCCTCTTGCCCTCCTATCCTCTAGTGACCACTGTTCGACTCCTTACTTCTGAGTGATCCCTGTTTTGAGCTTCTACAAGTGAGTGAGGACACGTGGTACTCGTTTCTCTGTGGCTGGCCTATTTCACCTGCCATAGTGTCCTTCCACTTCCACCCCTGCTGCTCCCAAAGACAGGAGGAGATGTGGTTTGCTAGTAACTCAGAGCTGCTCTGCCTCTAAGTGAGGTTCAAGAGGAAAATACAAGAACTGTTGTTTCTTTCATCTTTTAAACATTTAATTCCATGTTTTATGGTTAAATTTTAATTTATGGAGAATTATACATACAGTATTACAGTGCTCGCGCAAATGTTTTTTGTTAGCTTTTTCTCTACTTTTGCCTTTTAACGATAGGGATGGGTGATCTATGACATTTGGAGACCACGGCTTCAGGTCCTCATGGCTCACAGATTCTCTGTGGCAGCGGCAGTAGCAGCACAGGGGGAGCAGGCTGGTAGCTGTGCAGACCTCGGGACCCCCTTGCCCTCACTGGACATTTAAATCTGAAAAGCAGCACATTATGATAAAGCGTAGTCAACTCCTGACCTGTGGTTTCCCATGGCTACCTAGCTTGTCAGCCTGCACCTGCTGAAGTGTGGCAGCCACAACACTTCTGTTCTGCAGGCTCCACAGAGTGGGCTGTGGTCGAGGTTGTGTAGTCCTGTTATCGCCATACCGCCTCAGCTCAGATTGAAACCATAGAAAGTACACTTGTACCACCCATGTTGTTTTCAGCCATGAACAAAGGCAAACTGCACATTTTGGTTAAAATATAAACATAGTATGAATTCAAAAGTGAAATATATTCTTTGGATAATATACTTTTATTTTCTGGATTCTCTTATTCACCTTTCAATATTAAGATTTTTCTTAAAAAGGTGAATATCATTTTGTTCCTTATAGAACATTTGTGAAACTCGCAAGTTTCTCATGATTAGTGATTGCCCAGAGAAGCAGAATGGCTAGTGAACATTTTTGCCAAAATGGCTTTCAGAAGATTTTACAAAATGGCATTTAAAGATACTATTCAGTCCCCTACTAGGGTAGGTTATTACATTCATGTTTCTTGAATTCAGAAAAGGAACTCCAGAAGTCACTCAAACTATTCTTTAGGCAGATCAGAAATATATACATTATTTTCCTTTGGGATCCTGAGGAGTGAAGGGCCGGGGAGATGGCTCAGTGGAATAAGCTCTTCCCTGGCAAGCACAAGGGCCTGAGTTCAATCCCCGGTTCCACAAAAAAATAATAAATAAATAAATAAATAAA
>NW_004524687.1:8912233-8921934 GCF_000260255.1 Octodon degus
TATATGTAGATACATGGAATTAGCACATTTACAAATGAAATGATCAAATATGACAAAATGCAGAAGTAAAAAAAGTCATCAAAATAATATATTGCTATATGTGAAATATACCCTTTTAGCCAACTAGACAGGAATCACATTTTTTTTTTGCCAGCTCAGCCCACCCTTGGGCAGGGCTGGCATGGCATGTGGTGCTGGGGATCAAACCCTGGTGCTTGTCTAAGCAGGTGCTTTAGCCCACTGAACTATCTCACTGACCCAGTATTTTAAAAATAACATAGTCTAAATTTTATCAAAGAATTAGCCTTCCTTTGAAGAATATTCTAATGATTTATAGATTGTGAAAAGTTGACTTAATTTGTACCTTTCAAGAAAACTAAAGATGAACATGCAAGACCTAAGAGGTCAGTGAAAAAGCTTTATTCACGTGCAGTGGTGATCCTAGCCCTTAGGGATCCTGAGGCAGGAGGTCTGCAGATTCAAGGCCAGGCTGGCAATTTAGCCAAGACTCTGTCTTAAAATTTTGAAAAGAAGCCAGGGATGTAGCTCCTTGGTGGAGCACCTGTTTAGTATGTGCAAGGGCCTGGGTTCCTTTGCCAGTGCTAAAAGAATATACTTATATACAATGTAAAGATATATGCTGATGGGCCGGGGCCTGCCATGCTGGGCCCTGCCCCCGGGGCATGCTGAGGTGGCAATTGAGACTGGGCATGGTGGTGTGCGCATGTAATCTCAGCTCTTGGGAGGCTGTAAACAGGCGGATCACTATGAGTCTGATCTAGTAGTGAGACCCTGAACACCCTGTAGACCTTTCCCAAAAATAAAAAAAATAAAAAAATTGCTGGGCATGGTGGTACATGCCTGTAAACCCAGCACTTGAGGTAGGATGATTAGAGGTCAGCCTAGGTTACTGAGTTCAAGGTCAGCCTGGACTACATAGCAAGACCCTGTCTCAAAGAACAAAGATACAAATAAAACCCCCAAAATTTGAAAAGTAAACAAGTGTTAAATAAGAAACAGAACAATCAGTATATTACCATTCTTAAAAACCCACTCTCAGGCTGGAGGTTGTATCTCAGTGGTAGAGTACATGCTTGTGTGCAAAGCCCTGGGTTCAATCCCAGCCACACACACAAAAAGACAACAACAAAAAGCCACTCAGGAGTCCAGGCAGGGTGTCGCATGCCTGTAATCCCAGCACTGACTGGGGAGGCAGAAAACAGGAGGATCACTATGAGTCCCAGCTCTATAGTGAGACCCTGCATGAAAAAACTCATTTTCAAAATTAAGATACCTAAAATTAGATGGCAAGTCTATAAATGCCTGTGTGTATACTATTGAGTCTACTAGACATTTCTTTTAGGTAGTGTGGTATCATAGTACAGCAATCTGAGAAACCTGCTTTCTCAGCTTGCTCTTCAAGAAAAGAGACAGCTGGCACGTGAGGATAGGAAGTGTAGTTCTGATAATACTGTTGAAGATTTTATTTCAGCTGATTTGTTGAACCGCTTAGAAACAGTTTAAATACTCTTTTGCTATGAAAGTATATGTTTATACTTTCAGCTCAGTAGCATAAGCACCTGGCTGGCAAATGCAGGGTCCTGAGTTTGATCCCCCATACAAAAGAAAAAAAAATTTTTTTTAAATTTTAATTAGTATTACAGGGGGCCTGCTGGTTAGCTCAGTTGTTCAAGTGCCTGCTCATGCAAACACAGTCAGGCGCAGGATACTGCGGTTCGATCCCCAGCTCCACATGCCTTACCAGACCCCCGCCCTTAGAGCAAACTTAGCCAGCCCCCCCAAAAAAATCCTTAATATTACAGAAAAATTGGAAAATATACAAAAATAAATCACCCATAAGCATATTTTTAACGTAATTCTTTCCATAGTTTCATGTTTTAAGAATACTTGCAGTCATATTTGGAATATATCTTGTACTATATCCTAAAAATGCTCTATCCTCTATACTACATCCTCTTAAAATGCTACCTTAGGCCAAGAGTGAGGGCGCATGCCTATAATCCCAGCGCACAGGAGGATGAGTGGGGAGGACCACCCGGAGTTTGAAGCCATCCAGCCTGGATACTGAGACCCTGTCTCAAATAAATAAATAATGGATGGGTGAATGGATGAGTAAGCAAGAAAGCCACTTTAATATGAGTAAAACTACTTGAATTCTAAAATAATTGAAGTATATCAATTTGTGAGTTTCCTAATGTGTCCTAGCTAATGTGAAACTGTCTTAGGTATTTAGTTTATTGGGATTTCTATATGCCTGTACGTATATACTTTCAAGATGAGGTCTCACCATATCACCCCAGCCAGCCAGCTCAGTGATCCTTTGACCTTAGTTTTTGTAGTAGCTGGGGCCACAACACACGATGATGCCCAGTTTTTAGTTCATTGGGTTGGTGCTTTTTTTTTTTTTTTTTTTAGACCAGGCTCACAATGTAGTTCAGGCTCTCCCTGAACTCGCTGTGTAGCCTGGGCTGGCCTTGAACTTATAGCAATCCTCCTACCATAACCTCCCAAGTGCTGGGATTACAGGTGGGTACCACAATGCCCTACAGTTCTTTGGGTTTTAATAGTAGTCTTCTTGTTGTCTGCCTATAAGACTTGTATTTATTTTCTCTATTCTTGGCATGTTAAAATAGCAGAAAAGGACTGGAGAAATAGCTTGGTCAGTCTAAGCACCTGCCTGGCAAGCTCAAGGTCCCATGTTCAATCCCTGGGACAGGGGGTGGTGGTGCACACCTATAATCTGAGCACTGGGGAGGCTGAGACAGGAGGATCACTACAAGTCTGAACTGCATAATGAGAACCTGTACCAAATAAACAAATAAAAAATAAAATAGTAGAAAAAATAATCTTTTAATTATATCTTGGTCCTTGAGTAGTCATATCTCTGTTTTAGGGTATCTGTTTCCTATTATGTTTTGTAAGGATAAAATTAGTTTATAAGGACATGCAGTTTCTTTGCTTCACTGTTTAAAACTTGTATCAATTTAAGTCACTGCCTCAGATCATGAGGTTACTAGAGTCAGATCTGGGTTTCTGGGTTGGAATCCTAGATCAGATACTGGACCTCATGTATGCTAGGCAAATGCTCTACCTTTGAGCTACACCCCCAGCTCTGAAATCTTAACTTCTTTTGCTAGGTGTGTGACTTTGGTAAATTAATCTTTCCCTAGTGTACACTCCAGGTGGGCTTGGGGTGAGTCAGAAATGAGCCCATCTTTAAAAATATGATCTTTAAAAATAAGATGCCTGATTCTGGAACAAGATACTGTGACCTCAGGCCAGCAGGATTTTTAAAGCTTCCTGCTGATTTTAATGTGCAGGAAAGTTTGGGAGTCACCATCTGTGGGTATCTTTCAATCTGGGATAGTTCCATGTTAGGGTCTATGTCATTTGTGAGTATAGTGGTGTGTGTGTGTGTGTGTGTGTGTGTGTGTGCACTTGCTACCAGCGATTCGACTGAGGCCCTTGCCAGGCAGGTACTTCAGCTGCTGAGCTATTTCCCTGGCCCCAGTTTTTTGTCTTTGAGGAATTATCAGCTATGTCTTGAAGTCAAAGTGGGCAGTAGGGCCTGCAGAGTCACCTAAGTGGGAAGTGGCATTCTGCACCAGCTGCTGTTGCTATGCAGAAATTTAACTTTTATTATTTTTCTACAAAAGCTAGAAATCTATATTTTTATGTGAAACTTTCTAAGTTTTGATTTGTGAGTCATGTATTATTGACACTGGAATCCCAGTAAAACATGACTGAGCCAGATTTCACTTAGGGGCTACCTGTTTGTAAACTTTGTCTTCATAGGATTAAGAGTAAAATAAGAATGTATCAATGTATATTAAAGTTGGCATTTTTTATCAATTTAGATCTAGTATCTACACAGATTTCTATTAAGTTGAGTTTAATCTTTGATAGTAGATAATTTAAGAACATCCAAGTTTTGACGTCTTTGTTCACTCACTCATTCAAGTGGGGTCTCTCTCATTGAGGGTATGCTTCAGCTCTGTTTTGATGGTGGAAAAACCCCAGGTGTGTGTATGGCACACACCCCTGAGTATATTTAATAGCAGAAACCTACTTTCTCGTTGGGAGACCAAGGGCCATATTTCCGTACATATCATGCCGTACCCACAGTATACCTGGAGATAATGGGGCGGAAACTGTTCTCCAGAGCTAGCTTCAGTAGGTCAGTATTTGAATTCGCTTGCAATAGCAGAAGGCAGAACTAGAAAGGCACCAGAGACATCCAGAGTGCTCCTGGGATTCTAGAAAGTACCAAACAAAATCCTTAGTACCAAAATCTCAACTTTGTTCCATGAATTAAAATTCAGAGTTATTCACATACAAGGTACCTGTGAGTGAAATAATTCATATTTACACATCTGTTTAACAAAATATATGGAAAGTATGTATACTGAGTGATAGTAATATAATTACATTCAGATAGTATGCTTTGAGAAAACAATCTCTAAATTTTTAGTTTTGGGATTATTTTTAGATCATGATGCTGCAGACGGAGTCCTGAACCCAGAAGAGGCACGTGTGTTTTCAGAGGAATTGCAGTGGGCATCCAGAACAGAGAGTATGAAGTTTAGTGGAAGAGAAAGAGAAGTAGACGCTTCTTCAAGCAACTTAGGAACACAACCAAATGCTGTGAAGTGTTGGGAAGAGGTCGCAGACTTACCGCGAGTTTGTAGCTCTTTACCACCCTCCAGCGGACAGATGTTAAGCAATGAAGAGAAAACAGAAATGGGTGAAAATCAGCTTGTAAAATCTCACAGTCGACCATCATGCCCGATTCAGCCAATGGGAAACGTGGGCCAGCTCCAGGGCGCTACACCTGTGAAGCTGTGCCGCAAAGAACTGCGCCAGATCCCTGCCTCGGAGCTATCACTCCGACGCTCGAGTCTTGGAGTTGGGGTTGGATCAGTGCCTGCAGATTCCATTCAAGTATCTAGGAAGCCTGGTGACTTGAAAACATAGACGACTAATAGTAGAACTTTCAGTGTAGCAGCTTGTATGAAAAGATTCCATTTTCTAACTTGTTAAAAACTTAAGGCTCACCAGTTCTTCCATCATGATAAAGGAAGAAGGAAATATGATCTTTTATATACTTTGTAAGAGGTATAGATCTTCTGTAGTATATTTTATGAATTTTAGTTTACATTTACATAATAATCAAACCTATGTTTCCCAGTACCTGATAATATTTAAATAGTCTCATTTATAAATGTGTGTAACATATTTTAGGCATGCTTGTTTTTTTTATTTTTCATACATATTTGAAAATACTAATAGACTAAAACACTAAACATATTATTATAATTCTAAAATACTAACATATTGCTTTTTTTTTATAAGATCCAGCTAAATATTACTTAAGTGGGAGGGAGAATCATACGCTGCATTTTTCACTCTAGCTGAAATTTTGTGTGCCAAGATGAAGTCTGTAGGTTAAGACATCCTGCAGGTTCATTGTTGCAGGCTCATTTGCAGTTCTAGGTCCAAAGGAGTTGGGTGGTCAATTTTGACTCTGGTCTCTGATCTTTTTCTAGAATTAAAAAAAAATTATAATGTTATATTACTGGTTTGCTAACATAAAGGAATGGAAGTTTTCATCTTTCCCCTGCCCTGTACCTTCAACATGTCTCATTATGATACCAAAATTGGGAGAGATAGACCCAGTTCCATGGAACAGGGATAGACTACTACTAAAGCATTCCACCATTCCCAGGAAACACACACTGGTTGTGACATACCTCATCACATGGAAGATGTGGTAAAACCTAAAGTCTGGTCAGAGGAGCATTAGCTAATAACCTGATGTGCTTCAGTTTGAAATTCTCCTCCAGGGCTGAGGATGTGGCTCTTACCTTGCATGCACAAGATCCTGGGTTTGATCCCTAGTACTGCAAAAAAAAAAAAAAAAAAAAAAAAAGCCAAAGACAAAAATTTGTAAGGTGAAATTCTCCTCTATAATATGTTTCCTCAGATTTTTTATACAGGTAGGCAGAACTGCAGTGGGGCTGCAAATAGATGAGTAAAATTTTTCCTAAAATTTCTTTTGTCCAAATTCATTATATAATGTTCAGAATTAAGAGCTGAATAATGTTCCTGTCAGTTCTTTTTCACTATATTTTTCTATTACTGGCAATATTTCATCATAACAATCTGATGAATTATTTTGTTACTTTTCGTTTTCCAGTGTTTTTTAATTGAGAGGAGTTTCTCAGAATAACTGAGTGAGTGCAGCACCAAAACCACCTTCACTTCTTGCGGATGCCCGTCTCACGAGAGGCCCTCACTTCTTGCTGAATCGTTTCCTCATCTGGTGCTGCTGCAGATTTTCTTTTGTACTTTCCTCTGCTGTTGTTCACCTGTCTCTCCTGAGGCCCAAACTGTCACCCTGTGCTGCCACAGACACTGAAGGGTTTTTTCTTTTTCTAGTTGCCAGCACCTAGGGGCTGGTATTTCTTGTCCTGTTGCTAAAAACCGGTTCTTACAGGAAAGGAGAAACATTTCAGAATAGTGAATAAGTATTGTAAGTATTGTACTAAAATTTTTTAATGTTTTTAAAATTATAGTTTAGAGCTAGGGAAACAGCTCAGCAGTCTAAGCACTTGCCTGGTAAGCACAAGGACCTGAGTTCAATCCCTGGTATTACATGTGGCGCTGGCCCAACCCCCCAGGCGCACTGAGCCAGCCACTAAAACCATGTTTGGTGCACACACCTATAATCCCAGCGCTGGGGAGGCTGAAACAGGAGGATCACTATGAGTCTGAGGTGCATAGTGAGACCAAATACATCAATAAATAAAAGATTAAAATTATAGTTAAATAGATTTCTATGGAACAAACCTGGGAATTGAATGATTTATAACACTGGACTAATAAACTGATTAATAGGTGGGCATGATATATTTAGGAGAAAGATTGAAAATTATATATATATTATATATATATATAATATATATATTATAATATATATATTATAATATATATATATATGCAAAAGCCCAGTGCCTTCAACAAAGCATCAATTACCTATTTATTAGTAAAATATCTATTTATTGATGAAGAGCCTGTCTTGGTTACATTTCCTGTTGCTGAGACAAAATACCTGACACTCAAAGTTAAAGGAGCAATGGTTTATTTGGTTCACAGATTGTAGAGGTTTCAGTTCATCCTCTTCTGGCTCTAGGGGAGGGTGGCATGGTGAGAGGCATCAGGAGAGAAACAGTCATGCTGAGTGGAAGGCGGGAGGGCAGCTGAGCAGCAGTGAAGCGGCAGCCCTTGCTTTCCCTTGACCTACCCAGGGCACTTGCTCTTTGGGTAGTGCCACCCACACCCAGGTGAGCCTTCCCATTATCCACACCCAGCTGCACCACACCCATTAGTGGATAAATTCAGTAACACGCATCCTTATTCCTAGCGGCACGTACCCTAGATCCAGCCACTTCTGACCCACCCGTGGTGAAATGAGACTGGGGGTATTTAGACACAAGCCATAATACATCCTGATCACAAATTCCCGTAAGATTAATGTGCTATGCCTTAATTATAAATAATTCATATAAGAACACATTCCAATACTAGAGTCCTGCTTGCTCAAGAAATTAATATATATTTGCTTTAGTTGTGGAAATATAATTTTCTTACTAACAAAGGAAGAAAAATTATATCAAACTAACAGTGACTTGGTAATGCAAATCTGTATTGACTGCTAAAGAGCAAAGGTCTGATATCCCCCCCCCCACGCTTTTGGTTAAATGTATATTCTTTATGTGCTACGATAGATTTCATGCATATATTCAATACACACATGAATATTTCCTGGTACAGTGGTACTTGCCTGTAATTCCAGCTACTCAGGAGGCTGAGGCAGAAGAATTACAAGTATGGGGCCAGCCTGGGCAACTTAGCAAGACTCTGGCTCAAAATAAAAAATAAAAGGGGCTTGGGATACAGCTCAGTGGTAGACAGTCCCTGGATTTGGTCCCCAGTATTGCAACAATGAACAAATAAGAATATCCTGAAAAATATATTCTAGAAGTGAACTTCTGGTCGTTTTAGTTTAGTCAGTACCCTAGGAAATAACTAACACACTTCCTGTGGGCAAATAAAATTATGTTTAAAATATACTAATAATAGATTTTACTTTTTTATAGCTTTTATTGTAAACATTTTACCATTGTGTTTGACTTTTTGCATATATACAAAATGTGGCTTTTTGTTCACTATGTTCTTTTCTACCTATAATAGTATTTGGAGGGCAAACTCTGGCTCTATGAAATAGTATTTTCCCCCCTAATTCCAACATGCTATATATAACAGAGTTGGGGTGCTTTTTGTGGTGCTGGGGATTGAACCCAGCCCTGTCATCAAGGCAAGCACACTGCCGCTAAGCCGCATCCCTTGTCTAAGAGGTATTTTTTAAACAAATCACTTCCTGAACCACTGCCAACAGATTAGAGGTATGTGCCTAGCTGGCTTTCATTCTCCACGATGATCCAGGATTCATAGAGATAAATAGTGGCACAGGGAGGGAACCCAGAAAGGTTTATCTGAAAGCATTGTATAGGCCACCAAATACTTTTCAAAAATGTTTGGAGAAATACATTTTATTTCTTTGGCCAAAGTATTACAAACAGTTAAATTAGGTAAAAATATTGCAGGCTAGGCCCTCAAAGGGAGACAGTACAGAGATGAGAACACATGACAACTGTGGCAGGAGGCACATCTGTTGGAAGCCAGGGCTCAAATGGCCAGGCCTATACACCACCCCAGGGTGTAAGATAATTGGTATCACCTGATCCAATCAAGTCTGGACAGACATCTGTCACCCAGGAATGTGCTCAGGACCCCCAACCCATCCCTTCCTAAAAAGGTCTTTATTCTCTGTACACTTGCTATGTGACTTACTTTTCCATTGGATCAATATTACCTAACCAGTTATACTTATAAGTTATTAGTTGATCATAGTTTTGACCCACTTGATGATTTTGCTCTATAAAACTTCCTTTGAGAAGTGGGCATGTTGGCAGCTTGCACCTTTAGGTCCCCTGCTGTCTCTCAGAAGCTTTCTGTCTGTAGAAAGATTTTCTGCTCTTAATGTCCATTGTTCCTTAGGCTTTGTTCTTTGTTTTTGGGGAATATGAACTTGGCATATCTGACATTTAGTAGGTTGAGAATTACATTTATTTCCCTATATCAAAAGGACTGAAACAATCGCAATCTCTGGCTCTCTTTAAACCGTAAAGAAACTTTTAGTACTGGATTTGCCATTTAGAAATATACATCCCAGTTTTTTTTTGTTAATGTTTCAATTTTTATTTTTATTTTTTTGCCATAGTTTTATTGATAAACAAATAGCATGAGACAGTTTCAAATCAAATTGGTAGGACAGTTTCAATAATTAACACACTGCATACATTCTTCTTAGTGGTTAATTGCTGTGCAAGATGCAGACTTGATATCCTGTTTACAAACACCATCACAAGAAATCATTCTAGTCATTAACAGAAAGTAACTATATATCCCAATCACTTTGAATACACAGATACAAAATGGACATTCATCTGTATACCCTTCTTTTGTTAAGTTCCATTATTTGAATATTATAGGTGTGTAAACTCAGCAAAATATTCTAAAAGAGTCCAGTAGCCCATAATACTATTGGGTCTTCTGCT
>NW_004524687.1:8922034-8928074 GCF_000260255.1 Octodon degus
CACTTATTCCACTGAGCCATCTCCCCAGCCCAAAAATATCTTTTCCCCCCTCTCTTCATCACTTCATCCAACAGATACTGAGTTTAGACCAAGTGACAAGTACTATGCTATAAGCATTAAGGAAGTGAGTATTGGCAAGACAGTTTAGGTGACCCCCACAACAGATGAAGGAATACAGAAACAGTGGTGATCAGAAAATACAGTGAATATTAATTTTTTTAAAAAGTATTACAGTAAAATACACATTGCTGTTAATCCACCTCAAGGTACCCTCCCTCGTGTTGATCACACTTGCCATTACTGCCACTGCCTGAAGCAGTCTGAAAGTCTTGTTTTCATGAGTGTCTTCACTGGATATGATAAAAAAAAAAATACAGTAAATGCTGCTGCCCACTGCCGGCCAATAGAAAGGCAGGTTCATGAAAACATTAGTATGTCTTCATCCGCCTCACCAGATCTGGTACTGTAAGACTTCTGGCTCTTTCCCAAAGTCAAAATTAGCAGGGAACTGAATTGATTTGGACACACAAAGCAGCCGTGACAGTGCAACCAAAGACACTCCGGAAAAACAACGCGATAAGGGTGTGCTAAGTGAGGACAAGTACCTGAGGGACATGTGTTAAAGTTTTAAAAAATTGAAGGGGCTGGGGAGATAGTTCAGTGTTCTAAGCGCCTGCCTGGCAAGCAAAAGGACCCATGTTTTGTCCCTGGTACTGCATGCCATGCTAGCCACCAAACCAGGCGTGGGTGATGCATGCCTGTTATGCCAGAACTGGGGAGGCTGAGACAGGAGGATCACTATGAATCTAAGCTTAATAGTGAGACCCTGTGCCAAATAAATAAATAAATAAATAACTTACTTTTTAAAAATCTCGATATGCACTATATGTTTTCTCACACCTCATATGTGCATCTCATCAACCTGAAATAATTTCTTACTAGATACTTCATCTTGTTCCCCATAGGTCACATGTATTTGAATACATCTAAGGAGGTTTTCTGACAGAGAGTCATCAGAGTGTTTTTTTTTTTCTGGGGCCAGGGAGATAGCTCAGTGGAATAAGTGCTTGCCTGGCAAATACAAGGTCCTGAGTTTGATCCAAGGTACCACAAAAAAAAAAAAAAAGATTCTTTTTTTCTATAAAGAAAATCTGGTATATGAAAAAATGTTATGTTGCCACCATTTTTTATGCCTCTATTTTTCCTTTTAGTGACATTTCATAGGAATCTTATGAAATGTTTTATGTCCTTAAATCTTCACTATTTCTGTTAAGCCACACTTTTTTCCCTTCAGAGACTCTTCTTTAACTAATAGATTTGTTTCATTTTTGAGATAGGGTCTTGCTGGCCTTGAACTCACTATATACCCCAGGATGGCTATGAACTCATGGTAATCCTCCTGCCTCAGCCTCCCAAGTGCTGGGATTATAGGCATGCATCACCACATCCAACTAATTACTAGTTTTTAAGAATTGCTTCTATATCCACTTCTTTTCCCTCCTAGAAACATATTTTGATAGGTCATTCATTGGAGGAACAGTAGGGGGCCTCTAGATTTCACCAGTAGAAATACTAACATATAAAATGCATTTTAGAAAGTGTGCAGAAAGGTAACAGTACCTTGGATTAGGTGATTAGCATTTACTGTATTACCTTGGAAAGTTTCAAACTCACCTAGCGTATGCATCTTTTATTTTATTACACAGGTTTATTGTGCGGATTCAGTGGTTATGTTGCACACACACAGTGCATTGTGTGGCACAGGAAGAACTCAAAGTTTGGGTTTTTTTAATTTAGAAAAATAATGATGCTATCCATTAAAATCAAATAGCATAGTAAGATCTAAGTATCTTACAAAGCCCAGATGATACTATTTTGCTTAAACTGAGTAACTTCTATCATGTCGTATCTAGGAGGAACATGTTCTTTTCCAACTTGAAGAAGGAATCGAGGCACTGGAAGCTGCAATTGAGTACAAGAATGAGAGTATTCAAAGTCGCCAGAACTTGCTTAGAGCATCCTTTCAAAATCTCTCTCAGAGTGAAGCGAACGTCTTGGAAAAACTAATTTGCCTGAATCCTGTTGAGATTAGAGCTATTCTTTTCAGATATTTCAACAAGGTTTGTGTTTTAGGGGCCATGTTTGCTTATAAAGAGGAATCAAGATGCTCCCCATGTTTATATTGACTCTTGAAATAAAAGGCTCAAATATTTGATGGCAGAACTACAGCTTTACCCGTGATTTCTCCTTCTAGTGCTGAAAGTTGTCATCTGAAAGCTCTGCTTATCCAAATGTATTGGCCTAAGTTGGTGAAATGCTTAAAAATTGGAGGGCATTTTGATAGGCCTCTTTGCAATAGTCTTTAAAAAATCAAAAGAATTTGAATTGTTTTTCTCCCTTATTATTCCTTGGTTCTAGATTTAGATGTTTCTACACATCATTCATGAAAAATTAGGGGGCCCTCTAAGTTTGATTCCTTTTCCTTCATGGCTGTAGGGTCAGGTAAACCTGTTCTTTCTCATTAAGTGAACTTCAGTGGAGATGAGGTGGTACACGGTAACCATGAGAATAATAGGTTTTATTAACCTGAATGTGCTTAAATTAATTAAAGCAGTTTAGTTTACATACAATTAAAATTGAGTTAAGCACATTCTGTATATGTAGTTTACTATATGTGCATTTAACAATTTACTGATCCAGAGATGTTTAATAGCACTGAGAAATGTATCCATCTTTTCTTTATAACCTGTTTTCCCCTTAAGATTATATATATGAAGTGTCAAATAATTGGTTCCTTTTTGTGAAATTTTATAAATCATACGACTATCAGACATTGAATAAAAAACATTGAAGTTCTTAAAGTTCTAATTGTATAAGACCAAAAGAAAATGTTACAGATGGCCTCCTCTTAGAGAATCACTGAAGCAGTGAGCTGTGTTGTTGAGGAGTGTGTATCCTATTGCTGTGTGTGCAGAGCACAGAGAACTGGTGCAGTGCTTTCCTCGGTGTGGATGTACACTTTGCAGTACGCTTAAAGCAAAGTTTCTTAACTCGACATTCCTAGGTTAGCATGGTAGATTTCCTCATCCTGAGAAAAACCTTTATCAAGTAAGTATTGATCTGGAGAGGCCATCAGATTATTAACCAGGTCTTGGTGTACACAGTGTGCTGAAATATATTTACTTAATAATTTATTACCAGCAGAGAAGAATCTAGTGGCCACATGTAGGACCTGAGGCTGAATCTCTGTGCTTACTTATCTATTTTGGCTTTAAAGCAGGGAGTTGCCTACATGTTGCAAGAGTCTTTAGCATTTCAATACCCGCACAGACTAGAGAAGCAGTTACAGAATTATAAAATGTAAATTATAGAGATCATATCTAAGAATTCTTGAGGGGCTGATTATTAGACTAAATTATATTGAAAATAAAAGTGTTACAAACTCAGAATCCCAGCAAATTAAAAAAGCTATTAGGTCACTTTGTGAGTACCTTATAAAGCTTCTGCCAGAGGACCTTTATATGGAAATACATCTTTATGGAACCCCCAGAAGAGTAAATTGATTTATTGTATTAGGCTAGGATACAAATAAAAGGTCAAAAATGTCTTTTCTAGGTGGTTAATTTACGAGAAGCTGAACGGAAACAACAGTTACAGAATGAAGAAATAAAAGTGAAAGTTCTGGAAAGGGATAATACGATCTGTGAGTTAGAATCTGCACTGGAACATCTGAAGTTACAGTGTGACCGGAGACTGACTCTCCAGCAAAAGGAGCACGAGCAGAAGATGCAGTTGCTGCTGAACCATTTCCAAGGTGACTGCTGCTCTTTCTCAGTTAGCAAATTGGTAGAGGGGGGTATCAAGGAAAGCATTTGAGCAAGTCGATCGAGGAAAGAAGAGGAATAGAAATTAAAAGGCTGACAGGTATAAATAGTTTGGCTACCATGTTTTGGGTTAGTTGACTTTGATGTAAGGCTCTTGGTGCTTGAAGATCATCCCTCTGCCTGACCCCAGGGCATGTGTGTGTGCGAGCCGCGCGCACGCACGCACACACACACACACACACACAGAAAAACTGCTGCAACCCTGTTATTCTGTGGCTAGTCTAGTTTTTATGTGGAAATGTGGGATGACTTCTAGATTTCTGATGTACATTGAAAATGTTCTCTTAGTACTATAGAACTATAATACTTAAATTATTCATCATATTCTTAGTGTATTTCTTGTTACATTTTTCAGTTAATTGTAACACTTTATGCATTAAGATTGTATCTTAAGTCAAAATTAGTGTAACACTGATAGGTACATAGTGTGGTCACCAGCAGCAGTTCAGCCATCCACACTGAAACCGAGAGCACACACGCACCAGTCGGGCCTCCCGCTACCTGGGCAGAGGGCCAGGACACAAGCAGCTGCTGTGGCAACCAAGTGACGAGCAGGTGGTGTTCAAACTGCTGTGGTGCAGGCTTCTTAGTCTTAATGCGCGTGAATCCATAGCTGAAAAGAGATCTAGCAAAAACAACCTGAGAAAGCAGAGAATTGAGAAATGGATGAAATTTCAATGTCAAGGCAAGTTTTCTCTTAAGTTACTTCTAAGCGCTTGATTGACCATCAGTTGCCCAATTACAGGATTTCAGTGGGAGGCTCCCATGTAACATTCCATTCAAGCACACTCTCCTCGACAACCTTAAAGTCTGTAAGAGTGATACTTAAATAAAAATTTTTTGTATTTTTAAAATACACCATAGCCAAATAAGAAAATTTTAAAAATCATTCATTTCTAATTATGTACATTATTTTCATAGCAAAGTTGTAACTGAGAATATTAACAGTTTGTGAATCTTTTAAACTGAATGAGTATGGTGTGATATGGATTGAACCCATGGTGTCAGGCATGCTAGGCTGGTGCTCAGCCACTAAGTTATAATCTAATTTATGGGGACTCTGATTTATGATGTCATTAATTTTAATTAATGTTCAAAATATGATGATCAATTAAGCCATATAAATATTCTTAAAATTTTATGAAACATTTGAGCATAATAAAAAATTACAAACCAGTAGAACCATTTTATAAATATCTCAATAACAGAGAATTCATCCAAAAGTACCTACCTCTGAAGGTCAGTCCAGTAGATCGTACTGTTCCAGAATAATGCTTACCTTCCTAAGTATTAAGTAGAGCCTCTGTGTTCTATTGTGGCATAAAGTAGAACTTATATTGGGTGTTTCCTTCTTATTTATCTGTGGCGTTCTCCTTTGTGATTTAATTTTGAAATCAATTTTTAGTCTCTCAAGGTTTTTTTTTTTTGGGGGGGGTGGCTGTATATCTCTTGGGTCTATAAATTCTAGGCTTTCTGACTTTCCATATAACCACAGATCCTGATATGGACTTCAGTAAATATTAATAACAGATGATGGAGGAGGGTTTTGTTTTGTTTTTATTTTTGTCTTTTTGAGACAGAGTTGCACTATGCAGTTCAGGCTAGCCTAGAACTCACTTTGTAGCTCATGCTGCCTTGAATTTATAATCCTATTGCCTCAGCCAGCAGAGTGCTGGGATTACAGGTGTGTGCTGCCACACCCAGCAATGGATGGAGTTTCAAACGTGTGAACATTTTATAGGAAATGCTCCTTCTGCTATTCTAAAGTGTTGTTAGTAGAAACTGCAGAAAAATTTTATGAATCATGAGCATGTAGTGGTTGGTAGGGGTTGGGTAGAGAAAAGAGTACCACCTTTTGAAAAATTTTATAAGCAAAAGAATTCAAACTTTAGCTGAAAACAAATCCATCCAGACAATAGGTGGAGCACACATCTGACCCTTGAAAGATAGCTGGGGCTATGTTAAAGCGTAATTTTAGACCATTTATTCTTTAAATAAAATTTAAATGTAAATGTTTGCTTTATAGAGCAAGATGGAGAAGGCATTATAGAATCTTTAAAAGTGTATGAAGATAAAATCCAGCAGTTGGAAAAAGACCTTTATTTCTATAAGAAAACCAGCAGGGATCTTAAGAAGAAACTTAAAGAAGTGACACA
>NW_004524687.1:8930678-8931707 GCF_000260255.1 Octodon degus
TTTGTTAAAGAGGCTATCTTTCTTCCAATGAGTATGTTTGGCCCCTTTGTCAAAGATAAGGTACATCCCAGTTTTTATACTCATTCTTTTTCCTACGATTATTATTTTGATTTATTTGAAAAGCTACCCTAGCAGAATTTAGATGGCAATTGTGAATCCATTCAATAAAGGATTACCAGAAAGTGGACCAGAGATGTAACTCAGTAGCACAGCATGTGCTTGGTAAACATGAGGTCATGAGTTCCAACACACACACACACACACACACACACACACACACACACACACCATACAAAGGCTTACTAGACTCTTTCCCATTTTGCAAGATGGTGACTGAAAAAACTGAGAAGTCAGACACTAAAGAGAAGAAATCTGGAACCAAGAAGGCTGCTGCCAGTGGTACTGGTAAAAAGGGTAAGAGGAAGGCAAAAAAAAAAAGTCCAAGAAGGGGCAGCCGCACTGCAGCCAAAATCCTGTCCTTGTTAGAGGAATTGGTAGATACTCTCAGTCTGCTATGTGTTCCAGAAAGGTTTTGTACAAGAGAAAAGACACAGCTACTGAATTGAAGATGGAGAAGAAAAAGGGGAAAGTTCTTGTTACAATCAAAAAACCAGTTGGTGCAGACAAGAATGAAGGTACCCGGTGGTTAAGCTTTGAAAAATGCTTAGCTACTTCCCTCCTGAAGATGTGCCCCGAAAGCTCTTGAGCCATGGCAAGGAGCCCTTCAGTCAGCATGTGAGGAAACTTCAAGCTAGCATCACTGTCAGTACCATCTTGATCATCCTCACCGGTCGTCACAGAGGCAAGAGAGTGGTCTTCCTGACATGGTTGGCCAGTGGCTTGCTACTTGTGACTGGGCCTCTTAGCCTTAATAGTGTTCCTTTACGGAGAACATGCCAGAGATTTGTCACTGCCACCTCTACAAAAATTGCTATCAGCAAAATGAAAATCCCCAAACACCTCACTGATTCTTACTTTAAGAAGAAGCTGCGGAAGCCCAGACACCAGGAGGGTGAGATCTTCAACACC
>NW_004524687.1:8957758-8958836 GCF_000260255.1 Octodon degus
AACCCTTTGTGTCTCTCTGGCAAGATGTTCTGCTCCTGAATCAGCTGGGTGGGTCTTGCCTCTAGCCTCTTTGCAGGGAGTTCTGCTGAAGGGTTCCTTGCTGGGCCTGCGCTCTGGGTCTGTTCAGGATCCCACGGCCCGGGTCGTCTCACTCACTCCCGGGCCTGTGCTCTGGGTCTGCTCAGGATCCCGTGGCCCAGTTTGTCTCACTCACTCCTGGGCCTGTGCTCTGGGTCTGCTCAGGATCCCGTGGCCCAGTTCATCTCACTCACTCCCGGGTCTGAGCTCTGGGTCTGTTCAGGATCCCGCCAGGCCCTCGGTGGTCTCACTCACCCCCCGGCCTGTGCTCTGGGTCTGTTCAGGATCCCGCAGCCTGGGTCGTCTCTGCTGATGGATTAGTTGTTGAATTCTACAAGAAATTTAGAGTAGAACTAATGCCACGAAAGCTGAAACTCTTTAAGGAAATTGAAAGTAAAGCAATATTTCCAAAATCATTTCTGGAAGCAATTATTGCCCTCATTCCAAAACAAAAGAAAAGCCCAACTAAAAAAGAAAACTGCAGACCAATCTCTCTAATGAACACAGATGCAAACTGAATGCTGCAAATCATCATCAAGGTTATGCACCACGACCAAGTAGGATTCATCCCAGGATGCAGGGATTGTTCATTCATTACATTTATTGATTTATTTATGTAATATACCATATCAACACAGCCAAAGATAAAAATCACACAATCATCTCAATAGATGCAGAAAAAGCATTTGACAAAGTTCCACATCCATTCATGATTAAAACCCTATAGAAAATTGGTATAGATGATTTTTATATTAATCTGATAAAAGCAGTCTATGACGAATCAATAGTTAACAGCACAGTAAAAGGTCAAACATTGAAAGGTTTTACTCTAAAATCAGAAGCAAGACAAGAATGTCAGCTATCACCACTCCTTTTTTTTTTCTTTTCAAAGTTTTATTGATAAACATATAGCAATGAGACGGTTTCAAATCAAATCAAAAGTACAGTTTCAACAAATAATACACTGCATATATTCTTCTTAGTGGTTAATTGCTGTACA
>NW_004524687.1:8958936-8969363 GCF_000260255.1 Octodon degus
CCCTGGGTCACTCGTAGGGCCTGTGCTCTGGGTCTATTCAGGATCCCGCGGGCCCCAGTAGTCTCACTCACTCGCCAGGCCTGCACGCTGGGTCTATTCCAAAGATTTTACTTTTTTTTTTTTGCGGAACGGGGGATTGAACTCAGATCCTTGCATTTGCCAGTCAAGCGCTTATCCTACTGAGCCAGCTCCCTGGCCCCTAAATTTAATTTTTTTTTTTTGCAGAACCGGGATTGAACTCAGGTACCTGTGCTTGCCAGGGAAGTGCTTATTCCACTGAGCCATCTCCCCAGCCCTTTTGATGTGGTCCTATTAACTATTTTTCCTTAGTTGCATTTGCTTTAGTTTTCCTACCTAATAAATTGTCTAATCTAAGATCATGCTCTTATTTGTACTAACATATTCTTCTAAATGTTTTATAGTTTTATTCTATTTTAAAACATTAATTTTATTGGTACACTTGAAATGCATGATCACAGTCATCAAAGGGAATTTGTACCTAATGTATCTTAAGTCTTTTTCTCCATTTTCTTCTTAATCCTTCCTTTTACTTTTTTTTTTTTAAATGTATTTGGTTGGGGGCCAGGGAGATGGCTCAGTGGAATAAGCGCTTCCCTGGCAAACATAAGGGCCTGAGTTCAATCCTCGGTTCCACCAAAAAAAAAAAAAAAAAAGGTTTCTGCTAATATGGCTTGGACAATTAAATGTATTTGGTTGTTACAGGGTTTTACTACACAGCTCGGACTCATAGTTCGATCCTCCTGTTTTCAGCCTGCCCAGCCTGGGATTACAAGTGTGCATCACCACGTCCAGACTCTGTGGCAGGCTCAGCCCGCTCTGAGGGTAGGGTTGGTGCAATATGTGATGCCAGTGATTGAACCCCAGTCCTTGCGCTTGCCTGAACTTGTCTCAGCATACGCTTTAGTCCACTGAGCTATCTCACCAGCTCCACTCTCACTCTTTATAAAACTTTATTTCTATTGTTTTCCTTCCATTCTTTTTTATTTTTTATTCATATTTCCTCCTTTCCCCTGGTCCCTCCCTAGTTCTCCTTCCTGTGTGAACATTTTCTTCTTTTCAATATCATCTATTTTGGTCCTTACTTACCCTTTGGGTTTTTCACTTAAGAGAATGTGATATTCTTAATGAATAGAGTGATCTGTTCTAATGGTGTTTGTAAACAGGATATCATGTCCACATCTTGTACAGCAATTAACCACTAGGAAGAATGTTTGCAATGTGTTAATTATTGAAACTGTCCTACCAATTTAATTTGAAACTGTCTCATTGCTATTTGTTTATCAATAGAATTATGGGAAAAAAACTTTTCTGCATCAAAAAAAAGCAAAACAAAACAAAAAAAGAGAATGTGATATTTAAACATTTAAATGTGTGTCTGATGTATTTCACTTAAGATTATGTTCTTAGTGCACATCAATTTATCTAAAAATGTATCTAACACATTTATCTCAAAAATTTCTTTTTGAGATAAATATGTTACCTTTCCTTTTTATGTATTTCATACAGGGTCTCAAACCCTTGTCCTGAGTCTAAGCAGGAACTTTAATCTGCTGAGCTATCTGGCCAGCCCAAGTTTATGTTTCTCTATGGCAGTGTAGTACTCTGTTATGTATAAAAACCACATTTTCTTTATCCATTTATCTACTGATGAGGAAAATCTGGACTATTTCTAAGATTTAGCTATTACAAATTATGATGCTGTAAACGTGGGTATATATTGCTGTCATGTAATGTCTATTTTACTGGAGAAAGTCCAGTGTGCAGCTAAGAAAAATTTATATTCC
This sequence comes from Octodon degus, assembly GCF_000260255.1. NCBI lineage: Eukaryota > Metazoa > Chordata > Mammalia > Rodentia > Octodontidae > Octodon > Octodon degus. Next base: position 8,960,742 of record NW_004524687.1, read on the forward strand.
CTTGCTGTAGGGTGGAACACTCTGTAGACATCTATTAAGTCCATTTGTTCAAAGGTTTTGTTCATTTCTTGTATTTCTTTGTTGATTTACTGTCTAGCTGATATATTTGTGACAGTTGGGTTATTGAAGTCCCCATTACAATTATATTAGTGTTTATTTGATTATTTATATCAATGAATGTTTGCTTTATACAGTTGGGTACACTAGTATTTGCCAGATAAGTAGATAGCTAGATAGATGATTGTTATCTCTTCCTCTTAGACTGTTCCCGTAAGAAGTATGTAGTTAACTTCTTGATCTCTTCTCATCAGTTTTGGCCTCAAATACTCTTTGTCTGCAAATGGAATATGTACCCTGTTGTTGTTTTTTTTTCCAAGTTCATGCTGCGTGGAGTATAGTTTTCCCTCCTTTCTCTATTAGTCTAATAATTTCTTTTTGAGTTAAATGTGTTTTCTATGCAGCATATCTTTGGATCGTGTCTCTTAATACATTCTGCCAATCTGTTTCTAAGACTGGTGAATTTCTTGTATTTCTTTGTTGATTATATACAAAGAAATTCGTGTATATACAGCAATATATACCCACGTTTACAGCATCATAATTTGTAATAGCTAAATCTTAGCTATTACAAAGCTAAGATTTACATTTGACGGTTAAGACTGATATGTATTAACATATTTTATATTATTATCCCATTGTCGGTTCTCTTCTTTTCCTTTTTGTTTTGTCTGGTGGATTCATTCTATTGGGATTCATGGAATTGTTGTCCTTGTGTTTTTCTAGGATATCCCTCAGAATTTTTTAGAGTGCTTGCTTGATAGTCATGAATTTGGTGCTCATGAATTTGGCATTTTTTTGGTGTTCACTATCATGGAAATATTTACCCATCAAATATGAAAATGAAAGACTTTTTGGAAATAGCAATGAACCACAAAAAAGCAATCAATAGCTTCTAGATGCTTGTAAAGAATAGTAACATAAGAACAGGCTTTTTAATATATCCTTTCCACTATTTTGTGTTTTTTCTTTGATTTGGATTAATCTTATGTTATTATTCTTTCTAAAAAGTCTATCATATGATGATTACTAAGCACAGATCTGTAGCATCCCCTGCTACATTCTACTGGTTTCTTTCTGAAAGCTTTTGGAGTTACCCATCCTCTCTGTGTCTCTAGATTTGATCCTTTTCTCTCATGATGGGAGCCAGGAGCTGAGGACAAAGTACAGTTTTCCATCTCCTTTTTCTGTGTTGTCAGCTGTCTCTCCACTCTCTCTGTGGACCCCAATTTTCCATTAAGATTCTTCCCTGTCCTGGATATACACCTCCCCCTTTATTTCTTCCCAAGTTGTTATTCTTCCAAGACCTGGATTTCAAATCTTGGTTGATTTGTTGCTTTTTATTGCTTTGCCATCTTCCCAGAAGTCCCTATTGGTCCTCTTCAATTTTTTGTATAGTGAGAATCAGTAGTCCAAAAATATCTTCTCTTCCTCCTCTTCATGGTACTGGGTTTTGAACCTTGGGTCTTCCCACTGAGCTATATCTGTAGCTGTTTTGAATTTTTTTTTTTTTTAATTTTGAGACAGTGCCTTGCTAAATTGCTAAATTGCCCAGGCTGGGCTTGACATGCTATCTTTCCACCTCAGCCTCCCAGAGTGCTGGGATTATAGGTATATGCCACCACAACTAGCCCCAATTTTTTCTCCTTGTTTTCATCTCAACTTTTGACTCTGGTTTTACCCACTGTACTTCTACTGACTATTCCTCAGCTCGTATATCAAAACCATCTCCAGTGGGATCATGTGGGAGAATAATCTCTGGCTCTTTCTCAACCTCAGCACATCTTTTACTTACTGTTTCTCTTTGAATCTTGCAACTTTAATGGATCTTATGGTACCCTGATGCATGTTGGTGATTGATAGGAATGATTTTCAAATAAAGTTGGTCCCCTCCAATGTCCATGAAAAACTTTATCAGATTTATGACAAAACGAGGTTCTATTTCTATAAGTTGGTCATTTTCTATGATCTGAAAGTTCCAAAATCATATCCTTTTATCCAAAATGATGAGAGTTAAATATGTGGTCCACAAATGACTGGCTTTGGGGACGATGTCATGATGTACTAAAAGTCTGAATTAAGAGTTCCTTTAACAGAGCATAATGTGGCTATTTATCAAAAGCAGAGACAAAAGGCAAAAATGGCTGAGACTCTTAGTTTACAGTCATTTTCAGTTCAGCTAGGTTATGAATATTTTGAACAAGGAATTTGACAGAGGGCCCATGAGGTAAATTTGGAAGACACATATATTATTGTTTCTTTGCTTCAAAAAATATACATTTATTGCAGTTTTTCATTTGTAAAAAATGCACAGACCTCATTAATCATGATTTATCTTTATGATCCATTTTATCTCTGCTTTAGAACAAGACACCAACATTCCCAAGTCTTGCAGTAAATGCCTTGTTCTGAAATATATCCTCTGGAAGAAAAGATGAAAATCCACTGCTTATTTTGCCCTTTTCCCTTGCAAATGGGGCCAGGCATATGGTCTCTCTTATGCCTCCATTTCTGAAGCCCTGCATTGTTTTTTTGGGTTTTTTTTTTTTTTTGGCTGCTTCACTTGAACCAGTAACACCCACATTGTTTCCTCTTTGTCTGCTGCCATCTTGCCTCACCACCCTCGGTTTTCTTTAACTAGGTACTTTCAGAGTACTAACCAAGAATGAATTCTACTTACAACCTCTTTTTTGAGTCAGGGTCTCACTGTGTAGTTCAGGCTGAGATCCTCCTGACTCACTCTCCTGTGTGCTAGGATTACAGATATACACTATCAGGCCTGGCTCTATTTACAATCTTATTATACAATTGAGAGCCTATCAAATTGGCTAAATTTAAAACAATAATACAACTTCTCGTCTTCTCATTACTAATTTTCTTTTTTCAAGAAAAATATAATTTTTCAAAGTGATTGTGGTTTAAGAGTTAAATTATATTTTGGGGGGTTAAATTTTAAGTAATTTTTTTTTAATTGGTGCTGAGGATTTAGCTTAGGACCTCATGCATTCTAGGTAAGTCTGTCACTAAACTAAACCCCAGCTGTATTTATATATTTTAATGACTATAAAATAAATACAGTCAACAACATTTCGTGCTGTATCATTCAGGAGAATTTAATCAAGCCACACTAAATAAATGACCACAGAAGCCCCATACCCCCTTTCTTGGGATATCAGCTAACAGCAATAAAAGTTTCCTCATTTATCCACATGTTCAGCAGTAAATCAGCCACAGTCCTGCTCTATGTCATCCTTCCTTGGGACTCAGCCAGCCAGGCCAGCCCGTGTGTGTGCACAGTGCTGTTCTGTGGCAGGGGTAGAGACAGGAAAGCAGGAGCAAGCTCTTGAAGCTCTGCCTGAAAGAGATATACTCCCTTTTGCCTTGATTTCATCAGCCAGGGTAGTTCACAATGCCAAGCCTGACATCAAAGAGGCAGAGAAGTATAATTCTTATCTAGGGAAAGACATCAAACATTGTTAAGCAATCAGTCTACTGGAAATATTTTTTCCCCCTTGGAGTTTATAATTCCTTCCTTCTTAGGTTGCCTAGCTTTCTCTATATCTACCAGCATTTCATCTTTTTATGTACCACTAGATCCATGGATTTTGTTTATAAAGTTCAGGCACATTAGGTGTTCGATCCATCACTTTTGATGCTTTTCTTGGAGACGTGCCCTCTGAGCCTGTTCCCCTGCCAGGAGGGACTGGTAGCTCTCCAGACTTATATCTTCACTATTCTCTTTTGTTGACATTCATGGCAGCTGATCCTATGTTTTTCTATTTCTTGATTTATGCCTTTGTTTTGGTAGAGTAATTCCTCCAGTAGTTTCCAAAGCAAAACAGATGGAAGTTAAATTTTTTGAGTTTTTTTTTTCTTTTTAACATCTTTTCCATTCCTCATATTGGTTTCTTGGTTTTATTTTCCTCAAGTTCCTCTTTCCTGATGTCATTTTATGCTGGCCTTTTATATAAAGGGGTTTCTTCAAATGAGTGGAGAGACTCAACTATTCACCCATATTTAAGAATGAAGTGCTACTTGGAAGACTGAGGCAGGAGGATTGTTGTTCAAGGCTGGCCTGGGCAACACAGCAACACTCCATTGAAAAAAATTATAAAGTACATTAGAGCCCATGTTGGTGTGAACAGGGCAGTTTGCCAACTGTTGGGCTTCACTCTTAAGAGACAAGTAACAAGCAACATTTTTCACTGCTAGATCCAAAACCTCAGTATCTCGTTTCTTGGACCAGCTGCTTTTCTGCTAAGAGAAAGATTTCAATCTTTTGACAAGATCCCAACATTCTAAAATCTGAATTTGGAAGGAAGCTAGTGAAGTCTGTCTCATAATTCAGTATGCACAATGTCACCAAGTTCTGTTTTCAAGGGAAGGGGGATGGGGAAAGGAAGGAAGGGAAAAGTAAAAAGAAAATGAGAAAAGATGGAAAACATAGAAACAAAGCTTTTGTAAATGGGAAGAAAGAGGCTTGAAGGGAGGGGAATCAAAAAAATAAGTCATATCACGTACAAGTACAAATTCTCTTTGATGAATGTGATCACTATGAGTACCTAAATTGCACCAATGAAATCTGATTTAAAAATAAATAAATAAATAAATTCTGATTTTATATGCAGTGGGCTGTCCTCATCCTCTGCTCTGCCTGGGTGTCTAGAGGATTTCTGGATCAGCCTCTCCACAAAGTCAAATCTTTTGGTCAGGCAGCAGGGAATGAATCAGAGAATATAGAGGGGGAAGAATCTCACTTCTCTTTAAAAATTTTTGCAGCAGATTCAGCCTCATGCTTCCTCTGCTCTCAGAGACATGGCAGCTCCATTCTCAGAGTCTTTCCAGGGTTCTGTGACATCAGTAGGTTCTGTCTCTGGCTGGCTCTGCCTCCTAGAAAAGCTGAGCAATTTACTTTCTCAGCTTTAGTAAGTCAGTTAAATTCATCCATCTGCTTTCTTTAAATTTTTAAAAACATTTCTTCATTTGTTTTCTACATTCCTAAATTCTATCCCCACGCTTTTCAGGAAGGCTGTCTTTCCTTGTTTGCTTTGTTGTTTTATACCATTTTTGTTCCCTCACTATCATTTTAATGAGTTGAGTAGAGAAGAACATGTGTGTTCAATTTATAGTGTTTAAACAGAAGTCTTATTACCATTAGGCCCTCACATGTATGTTGGGAGCTGCCAAAACTGGAAATCGGTCATATGTAGGAGGGCAGGACAAGGTCACACTGCTTGAAGCAGCCAAGCTACCTCCATTGTGATACAAGCAACCTGCCTGGACAATTTCAGCTCTTAGTCACTAGGCAACCTTGTGTCTTCTGCTACTAACTTTGCAAAGGTATAAATAAATACCCCTATTATTGCTCTTTAAGTCCTTTGCCCATCAGGCAAACAGGCCTTCACCTGACGTATCTCTCTTGTCTCTTCTCTATCTTTTCTTCATTCCTGCTGCAATTTCTCTCCAGGGTACACCAAGAATCAATGAGTCACTAAACATGTCTGACTATAATGTACATTTCCTAAGAAGGAAAGAAAGATTTTCTAAGAAGGAAAATTCAGGTGTAGTTACAGGTAATTTCATAAAAATTGGATACAAATGCAGTAATACAAAATCTATACTTACAGAAAGTTTTAAAAAATAATTACATGTATTATAGAAAGTACATCTGTTAGCCTCTCCATAAACACAGGCTGAGTACTAAATTCAACCCCTGGCAGTCTGACAACACAACCTTCATGCTGTGCAACATGGTACATCATTTTCTAAGCTACAGGTGAGCTTGCTATTTCCAATTTGTCAAGTCTTTAATCAGTCCTTGTTTATTGTTAACTTAAGCTATTAGAGCAAATGTTAAATGTAGATTACTGTGTATATTGGCTGTGGCACAGCTAGCATCACTGTAGACATATACATTTGAGATACACATTGGAGATAGAACAGAGTAATCTATGACAAACTTTAAAGCACAGCCATTCAAACTATGAAGCCTGGCATATGTTGGATTTATAGCACAGACAGATGGGCATTTCCTGTGAAAGAAAGCAGCTACCATCTGTAATTTGAGAGGCCATAAGCAATTAGAAATCCCACAGTAGCAATATAAAACCTAAAGTACCTGTTACGATGAAATATCTTGAAGATTTTACTGTATTAAATCACCTATGGCCCTGAACACCCTAATTCTAGCAATTCAATTTCTCACTGTTTGAAAGTTTTAGTACTAGGATCATGATCTCTCTCTCCAAGACTGTTCCCTGCTCCAGCAGTACTGTGGTATCACACCTGCGGTAATTCTTTGTGAGAGTAAATGTATGTATACACACTATTCCTGTTATCTATAGATACACGTACTGTGCTGCTTAGTGGTAGGGATAGGTTCTGAGAAATGCATTAGGTGATTTAAGCACTGTACATACATCATAAAGCATCCTAAGCTATGATGCTTGGTATATAATCGCATGAGCCCACTTTAAACTTGAGTAGCTCATTTTTTTTACCAAGATTCTGTTTTGTGACTGTTTATAAACAGTATATAAAACTATGCAGATGAGCTTTTGAAACCCCATCTTTTTTTAGACATGGTCTCATTATGTGGTTCAGGCTGCATTGATCCCCTGGCCTCAGTCTCCTGAGTAGCTGGGATTACAGGTGTGGGAGCTACCATACCCAGACTTAATGACTCTCAGATCCTTGACTTCTTTAAAGGATCTTGTACCCTCTGCAACTTTGCTGATAATAAGCTTCATGTTTCTGTTGCAAATATCTGTGATATTCAAGTTATAAAGAGAAAAAGTTTAGTCTGGCTCAGAGTTTTGAAGAGTCCTGTCTATGACTGGTTAGCATCATTGCTTTTACAGCTGTGGTGAAGGAGAGCATCACGGCAGGGAGCAAAACCTAAACTATTCACCTCACAGCTGCAAAGTGAAACAGGACTTAAGCAGACTGCTGGGGATCTACTATCCACCAGTTCTCTTCAAGGACATGCCCCAGTGACCTAAAGGTCTCTCACTAGGCCATACCTCTTAAAGGTTCTAGTACCTCTCAATATCTTCATGATAGTCACCAAATCTTTCTCACAAAAACCTGTGGAGTATACTTAATACCAAAATGACAGAATTCTGTTACTCATTTGCAGGACCATTCCCTACATCCTCATCTAACTGGTAATGATATCCCCTCCTCTCACCTTACAATTTCAAGCTTTTCACTTTTCAACTAGTTTCTTACCTTTTTAGATCATTCCTTGGAGGGCCTAAATTGCTAACTCCAACAATTCTTCAACCTCATTCGAGACACTAATCTAGATACCCTACCATCTGTTCACTGGCTCTTACGACCTTACTTTTTCTGTGTGTGTAGTAGTAGGGACTGAATTCAGAGCCCTGTGCACACTAGGCAAGTGCTCTACTACTAACTATACCATTAGCCCTTTAATCTTACTTATTACAACACCTGAGATTAAAATGTATTCTTTGTCTGTACCCTTAACTATTTTTCCCTTCTTTTCCCATCACACTTGCCAGGCTAAATGTCAGACCAAGTTAATGCTGAAACTACCTGCTTAGGGCCTGGACATAAACAATGATTAAGGCACAATCAATAGTCTCTATAAATTCATGACTTCTCCAGACATGAGAAACTAAATGAGCACTAATACAACTGTAGTTGGGGACCTCAGTCATCACTTCCACAAATAGATAGATCAGCTAGACAAAAAAAATCAACAAAAATATCAGAATTAAACAAAGCTTGTAAACAAATGAACTTGACAGATGTTTATAGTATTATACCTCAAAATATCAGAATAAACATTCTTTTTAAAAAGTATTTTTATTCTTATTTTAGAACATATTTATTAGTATGTATATACTTCTCAATCCTTGAACTTGGACAACCTCAGTTCTTTCAATTTGACCCACCTATCCCACAGGTGATTCTAGATTTTCATGTGTATCTTGAGTCTCCTTGCTGATAGCTTCCAGTTTCTCAATTTGAGACTGGCTTACAGATAATAAAACCTTCTCCTCAGGCAACAGATTTTCGGAAGATTTATCCTTTTTTTGGGTATCATGTGTTTCCTCTCCAGAAATCGTTTCTTTCTCTGCTTGCATTTGGGATTTTGACATGGAATCTTGAGGCACAAATGTAAGCTTTTCATCTGGTATATTGTCTTTCTTCTTTAGAAGATTTTTCTTTCTTTCCTTGCATTCCAAGTTTTGAGGCTGAATCTTTATTTTTTATTTTTTAATTTTTTTTTTTTTTGAGGCTGAGTCCTGATGGTCAAGTATAGGAGTTTTGCCTGGTTCTTCACCATGAATACTATATCTTTTTTTTTTTTTTTAAAGTTTTTTGTTTTTTTCCTTGCATTCCAACTTTTGAGGCTGCATCTTGATGTTCAGGCATAGACATTTCGTCTGGTTCATTACCCTGAATGCTATGTCTTTTTCTTTTGAAGATTTTTGGTTTTTTCCTTGCATTCCAAGTTGGGATGCTGCATCTTGATGTTCAGATATATAAGCTTTGTCTGGTTCTTCATCCTGAAAGTTACTGGAGGTTTCAGTC
>NW_004524687.1:8972434-8972671 GCF_000260255.1 Octodon degus
TTAAAATATTTCAAGTTTGTATAACTAGAAAATCTTACTTTTTTCAAAGGTATTTTTGCTAAGTATAAAATTCAAAGAGAACAGATCTTTTCTTTCAGTTCTTAATTAAGCTAGTTTCTTATACCCTTGATCCTTTTTTTTTCTTTGTAATGTGGAATAAGATGCTATTTAATTTTGTTCTTCCATAGTTAATATTTTTATGTATATGCTTTAATGATTTTTTTCTTTACAAGTAGT
>NW_004524687.1:8972826-8975080 GCF_000260255.1 Octodon degus
ATTTTATTTTTGTGCATCTTGGTATGATTTTATTTAAATGTCTTTGCAAAAGGTTCATTTTTCTTGGAAATGTAGTATCATAAGTTGAACTAAATTCAGAAATTTTAAATCTTAAAAAAAATGCTTGAAACTATTGTTTGAAGCAAGGTACAATTCCCCTATGATGAATGCTATCACTATGTATATATAAAATGTACCAATAAAAAATTCAAGGAAAAATAAATAAATAAATAAGTAAATTGAAGATACATCTTGTAGTTATTTTTCTCATCACTGAGATACACAATACCCACCAAATTTTTTTTTTATTTCACAGTTTGTAAAGTTTCAGTCCATAGTCTGCTGGCTCCAAGGCAGGACTACGTGGCAGAGGGAAAAATTGTCCAGGCACTTGAGGCAAGAAATAGCAAGTAGCAGCCAGTCTTCTTTCTCCATTTTCATTCCATCCAGGCTATAAACCTATTGGTTGGTGCCACTTACAAGCTGGGTGGCTCTTCTGTCTTTAGTAAATCCATTCAGCCACACCCAGAGCTATGTGAATCCAATCAGCAGACTAATCCAGATATGAGACACCCTTAATCCCAGCATCACACACACCCTGGATCCAGCCACCTCCCTAAAGCTCCACCTCTGAGCACGAGGCTTTGGAGGTCATTTGAACACAAACTATAACAGTGCAGGTTCAACACGGCTAGAGTAGCCTAAGGTCAGCATTTCTAACAAATGTCCTGGTTCTCCCCACTCCGCTTGGCCAATGGTCACACTTTAGCAAGACTCAAACGAAGGTATTTCCCAAGATTCTGTCCCTTTCTGTCACTGTATCACTGTGGGGCTGACACTTTCTCACTTTTTTTTTCTCAGTCCTCTCTCCTAAATTTTAAAATCTTTATTTCTGATTTCTCAGGGTCTATATCTATGTAACTGTCTTGAAAACCCTTCAAACCCTTAAAATGCTCAAATCTAAATTGATAACCATCTCCAAAAGGTGCTCTTTCTCTCTTCTGTTCTACTTTTTGTTTCTTGTAATTATAAACTCAGAACTGATTGCTATTTTTCTTTCTACTCCCAACAGATCAATTACAGCAGCTGACGAATTCTTCATATTCTTCCAGTATGTCATCTCTCAACTACGTCCATTTAAATTAGGTAGTCACAAAGAAAAAGCTCTACCTTCCCTCAAATATTTATATCTAGAAAACTCAAAATACTAAATTAAATACAATTTAACCAACTTGCCGTGTGTGGATCACTCTCCTTTGTTTCTGCTACGTCTCAACATACCCTAGAGCCTCTGCTCTTTCTGGAACATAGCTTTCTTTGGCCTTCAGATAAGTCTTCATGCATGCTGTGAAACCCTCCCCACTTCCTTCAGAGTCAATTCCCTTGCTTTCTTCCTGTGCCTTTTCAGATCCCTGTGATGGACGCTAGAGGTTCTTTGACTGTCTCCGCAGAACTTTTTATTTATGCACGGCACTTACTGCGGTCTTTTACTATGAAAGTGTTTATGTTTGTTGTATTTCTTATTCTGAGTGCACAGAGAAAGTCAACTCTCCTTAAGCCCGCAGCATCTTACCTACGGGGAGCGTTCAAGATGATGGATCAGAGTGGCTTAGGAAGCTGGCGCCACGCAGTGCAACCAGACTTGAAAGCCGGTCCAGCGGGGTCCAGCTCTGCACCAGTTGCCTTTTGCTGGAGGGGTTTGGGTTCCTCACTTTGCTTTGCTTGTAAAATGAACTAGTGCCACCGACTGAGTAGGAAGACAGCAGGACACCGCTGCCTGACTGCAGAGTGCTGAACAGTTACTCTCCCGGGAGACCGGGCGCAGTACCCTCCCGACTTCACGAACTGGAGGTCGCCCTTGAGTTGCGGGGAACCTGGCCACCCTATCGCAGGGCAGTCTCCACGCTAGAGCGCTTCACGGGCCAGGTGAACCCCACGCGCCGCGGGGGTGTGGCCTTGGAACTCTAGTTTCCCGCCGGGCCTCCCTCCTTCCACCCGCTCCCGGAGAGGCCCTTCTCTTCCCGTGACCCCGAGGCCCGCGGCGCCGCCGCCTACGTGAGCCGTTTGGACCCTGCCCGGCCCCCGTAGCTCCGGTCTTCAGCAGGTGGTTCTGGTCTTCTCTCCAACTCTGGGCGTCACGTAACCCGCGCGCCTCCACGCAGCGCCGGCGCCGCGACCCACCGGGAAAATAAACAAACCCCGCGCAGCGGCGAGCGCCAGGCCCCGCCCCGGCCGCCTGCCCTCCCCGCCCCCG
>NW_004524687.1:8977823-8979153 GCF_000260255.1 Octodon degus
AAAAAAAAAAAATAGACCTGAGAATCAATGGACCAGATTTATCCAGAAACAGGCCAGAATAGAAGATGTAGACATGACTCCAAACACACTAAGCCAGCTTATCTTTGATAAAAGAGCCAAACATGTTCACTGGAAGATTGTCTCTTTAATAAATGGTACTGAAGAAAAATGCCAAACACTAAAACAAGACCCATGTCTATCACCATGCACTAAACTAAAGTCAAAATGGATCAAAGATCTAAATATTAAAGCAGAAACACAAATTCATTGTAAGAGAAAATAGTTAGAAATTTTGAAGACATAGGTGTAGGTAGAGTCCATGAATAAAATCCAGACTGCACAGCAAATACTACAAAGAATCAACAAATGTGGTCTCACCTTATTGAAAAACTTTTGCAAAAAAGTGTGAAAAGACAATCCATAGAGTAGGAAAAAATTATAGCCAGTTGTCCCTCAGACAAAGGACTTCCATCTAGAACATATAAAGAATTGAAAAAAATCAGGCCCCCAAAATTCAAAGATCCAATCCAAAAATGGGCATCTGAGATGAGTACATACTTCTCAGATTAAGAAATACAAATGTCAAATAAATTACCAAAAAAAATGTTTAACATCATTTGAGAGACAAATTAAAACAACACTGAGATTTTGTCTTCAGGAAGAATGGCTAACACCTGGAAGTCAACCAATAACAAATGCTGGAGGGACTGTGAGAGAAACAAGAATCCTTCTCCACTGTTGATGGGAGTGTAGACTGGTGCAACCACTGTGGAAACCACTGTGGAGCTTCCTCACAAAACGAAGATTAGAGTCCCATTCAACCCAGATATTCCCTTGCTGGGTATCTTCCCAGAATTAAAAAAAATCATGCCACAGTAATACATGTGCATCCATGTTTATAGCAGCACAACTTGTCATAGCTAAATCTTGGAAACAACTAAAATGCCCAACAACTGAGGAATGGATAAAAATATATATATTCTAGATTACTATTCAGCTATAAGGAAAGATAAACTTGAGGCTTTTTATAGGTAAATGGATACAACTCTACACCATACTTATAAGTGAAATAAAGCAGGTCCACATGTGTAAATATTGTATTATCTCTCCAGTGTGAGAAACTGAAGGAGTAAGTAAGATCCAAAATGTACAATAGATACTGTGGCCTGCAAGCAGATGCAGGGGCCAGGAGTTCAATCCCTGGCCAGCAGTTCTGGCCCCGCCCCCAGGACGCCCTGAGATGGCAACTGAGACTGGGCGTGGTGGCGCGCGCCTGTAATCCCAGCTCTTGGGAGGCTGTAAACAGGCTCATCACTATGAGTCCAATCTA